>NC_134778.1:84246438-84258938 GCF_046742065.1 Oratosquilla oratoria
CATGATCTTTGGTCACTTTCACGATCTGGTCTAAATGATTATATTTTTCAACTTCTTCAACTCTGACCATCGATTATAATCTTTTTACTTTGAACTTTCGTGTTGAACATTACTTTGGTTTTACTCTTATTTATTTTCAAACCTACTTTGAAACTCTCCTCGTTCAGACCACTCAGCATATCTTACAAGTCTTCTGGTCTTTCTGAAATAACAATGCTGTCATCCGCAAATCTTAGGTAGTTAAAGTATTTGCCATTAATCTTCAAAACTTTTTCTTACCAACTCAGCATTCTGAAAATGTCTTCTAAGCAAGCTAAAAATAATTTGGGTGAAATTGTATCTTCTTGCCGTACTCCTTTCTTGATCTTTATCTTTTATGTATATTTATGTAGTCGACTTACAGCGGTACGTTTCACGTAAATCGTTACTGGAACCCTTACGATCTGTTCGTTTGCACCCGGATTGTGCAGCGAATTCAGAATTGCTATTTGTTCTACCGAGTCTAAGACCTTCTCGTAATCTACAAAAACAGAGCAAAGAGGTACACTCTATTCTGTCGTTTCCTTGATTAGTTTATTCATCACCTGCAAATGGTATATATATATAAATATATATATATATATATATATATATATACATACATATAATGTACACTAAATATATACATAATGCGCACACACACACACACACAACCACACACACACACACACCCACACACACATATATATATATATATATATATGTATAATATATATATATATATATATATATATATATATAAATATATATATATATATATTATATATATATATGTATATATATATATATATATATATATATATATATATATGCTCCGGTCGCGACTATTCATTTTCTGTATCTATTTATCCATTTGTTTATTCATTTATTCATCTTTTTATTGCAGATTGATTTATCATACCACGACGACTCATCTGTAGCCCCACATCGGCCGCCAACGGTTATCGGGCTCTTCCGTACATTGTTCTTTAAAGAAACATTGGTCTTTTTTCTGTGTTGTATTAATATGGGGCGTTTTGTATGATGGGATCTGATGTATATAAATATTTTAGGTTATTTAGCTACACTTAACTCTACAATGTGGACTACAGTTGTGACTACATTAACTCGATTCTTTTGGAAATAATTAG
Source organism: Oratosquilla oratoria (assembly GCF_046742065.1). Taxonomy (NCBI): domain Eukaryota; kingdom Metazoa; phylum Arthropoda; class Malacostraca; order Stomatopoda; family Squillidae; genus Oratosquilla; species Oratosquilla oratoria. The sequence continues at coordinate 84,247,608 of NC_134778.1, forward strand.
GTATGACATCTATGTATTAGTGCAGCTGGTTTTTTGTATAATCGTCTTTATAATTTCTTCGAAGAAAATATAGCAACATGTCCAATGATGCATGTACCAGATACTGTGATCAAATTACTATCTATGGCAAGTTAGCAAAACATTTCAGGATGTTTGTTAGTGACTGTACATAACCTGGATAAAAAGGTTCATTCCTTCCGGACCATGAGGAATTTTTATTCTATTTTATTCTGGCCTCCGCCAGGCTATGCTATTCAACTCCATGACACTCCTTTCCCCCCTCGGTATGGACGACCATGCCTATCCTGATTAAAGAACTTGGTGCCAGCGATCCTTTTATTCTGATTCCCGTAAAGCTTTTTATTTATTTTTCTCATTGATAACCCATCCCCACCCCAACACCCTCCCCCAATCCCACGTTCGGTGATAATGAGGTTAATAACCTTTCAATGTGGTCTGAGCGGTGGACCCTCTAACCCCTGCATACGTGTGTGTGTGTGTGTGTGTGTGTGTGTGTGTGTGTGTGTGTGTGTGTGTGTGTGTGTGTGTGTGTGTGTGTGTGTGTGTGTGTGTGTGTGTGTGTGTGCGTGTGTGAATGTGTTTACGCACGTGAGTATGTTCCTGTAATAGGTTGTTTGTTGTCTGGAGACGGTGTTAGGGTACGGCCAGCGAGGTCAAGAACAAGCGTGGAATCAATATGAATAGATTTGCTGGATAATGAATTATTCATCATCAATAGGCGCGGGCGACGATTGGCGGCGGCGGCGCGACGGGGGCGGCGGCAGAGGCGGCGGAGGCGGCGACAGCTGCGGCGTTGCCGAGTCGGAGCCGATTGATAGACGAGGAGCGTGTGGGGAAGAAGCGGACACAAAACTAAACCAAAATTGTGGAGAGAAGTGCCACGGAAAGAGAGCGAGATAATTAAGACGGGATGAACTGGCGAGAGATGAGATGTGGGCGTCGTAAAAGGGGAGGCGGTGGAAAGAAAGATAAAAGGAAATTTAAGGAGGAGAGAGAGAAAGACGATGTTGGAGAAGAGGGAGTGTGTGTTGATGGAGACAAGGATAAACTGGAGGGAGAAGATAACAGAGCGGGAGCAGTGAAAAGTAAAGAGGACGAGGAGGGAAAGGAAGAGGAGCAGGAGACAAAGATAGAAGAGAAATAGGAAGAAGGACCGGAGGGAAAGGAGGAGGAAAAGGAACAAGAGCAGGATGAAGACTAGGAGTAGCAACGGTAGTAAGAGTAGTGGTAGCAAAAAGAAGAGGAGGAAGAGTAGGAAAATAACACGAAAAAGTAAGAAGAGGAAAAGGAAGAGGAAGAAGAAGAGGAGGAGGAAGTTAAATAAAGAGTGAGAAAAGAAAGAAGAGAATAAGAGAAGGAGGAGGAGGAGGAGGAGGAGGAGGAGGAGCAGGAGGAGGAGGAAGAGGTCGAGTAGGAAGAGAAAGAGGAGGAAAAAGAGAAATAGGAGGAGGAAGAAGACGACGAGGAGGAGAAGGAGGAGGAGGAGACAGTGAAGAGGTGGCGAACCTTTGAAAACAAAGAAGGGCGCTGGGATGGAAGAAGAGAGGAGAGTGCCGTGGAGAGGACGAGGGAAACCACGAGAAAGGAGAGAGAAAGAAAAAAAAAAGGAGAGTTAAAAATAGAGAGATGGAGGAGGGGGAAAAAGTTGGCAGAAGAGAGAGAGGCGGGAAATGGGGAGGGAGAAGAGAGTAAAGAAGAGATAAATGTGAGAAAAGAGAAATTAAAGAAGGGAGAAAGAAAATATAGTGACGATGTAGAGAGAAGGAAATGGAGAAAAGAGCACAAGAAGAAGAAAAGAGAGAGACAAAGGAAACGAAAGTAGGAGAGTGTAAAAAGAAAGAAGAGAGAAGATTGATAAAATAAAAAGATGGCATAGGATGGGGAGGAGAAATTATGGGAATGAAAAAGGGAGGAGAGGAGGTGAGAGAGAAGATTGTAGATGAGGGATAGGAGAGGAGGGGAGAAAACAAGTGGAGAAACAAGACAGATATAAACTGTGATGGAAGAGGACGGAAAGAGAGAGATAGATGTAAAATAAGAGAGGGAAGAAGAGGGGGTGATGAAGCGATACAGATATCAGGATGAGTGAGGAAAAAGAAAGAGGAAGAATAAAAAGAAGATGAAGAGGGAAAGGGGAGATATGGAAAGTAGGCGAAAGACGTGTAAACAGATTGAATTTAAGAAGAGGTAGAGAGATGGAAGATGGGAGGAGAGAGTATTAGAAAATTGGATGAAGAAAAGATGAACAGTGTTAGATAAGAATAAGATAACGGAGAATGGAACAGTGTGAAAGAAACAAATCGAGAAATATAGACAAAAATCAAGAAGATTATAAAAAGAAACGATAAATGAATGAACAGAACATGGGAAATAAGAAAGTATATAAGAACACAGAAACTTAAGAACATAATAGCATAAGAATGAAAGACTACAAGAGACCATAAGGCCTACACTATGCAGTTCTATGTCCATTATCACCTATCATCCCTATCCATAACGTTATCTAAACTTCTCTTAATACAACCGGAAATTTCAGCGCTCATTACGTGGTTACTAAGTCTATCCATTCGTTAACCACTATATTGGTAAATCAGTTCTTGCCCATTTCCAAGAAAAATATGACGTTAGTCCTCGCTTCGCTCGCAGCGAAGCGAGGACTGACGTCATATTTTTCTGGTGTTTGATCAAACATTTTGGTGTTTTATGATTTTTTGTTTTATTTGACCAAATGACAAGACATCTTGTCATCGGAGTTGAATGGGTTAAGAGAGCGGAAAGAGGTGTTAAATAAGATCTTATAGAATAAGATTGAGATATTAAGAAAATGAGAGCAAGCGAAGAAGGAAGATTTAGATAAACTACAGCAATGGTCTGAGAAGTGGCTAATGAAATTTAACCCAAGGAAGTGTAAGGTTATGCAGATGGGTAAAAATAACAATAAGTACGATTGCAAGTTATTCGAAAATTCATTAACACAAGTGGATAGTGAAAAGGATCTAGACGTAGTTATCAATAATTATCTCAAATGATCTAAGTAGTGTATTGTTGCTTTAGAGAAAGCAATGAGGTTCTAGATTGATTGCGCAATCTTATGATTTTAAAAATCCATCCGTCATTAACACGCTATATAAATCGTTAGTTCATTCACATTTGGAATATGCTGTTTCCGTTTGGTCACCGAATCTCATTAAAGACATTGACAGTTTGGAAAAAGCCACAAAAGTGATTCCAAATAGAAATAGATCATACGAAAATCGACTAAAATATATGAATCTATTTTCCATAAAAAAGCATAGACTCGGAGGTGATTTGATAAAAGTCTTTAAGATTCTAAAAGGAATTGACAAGATCAAAAGTAAAGATATTTTCACACTGAATGAGAATCAAACAAGAAATAATTGTCTCAAACTGTCAAGAAGTAGATTTCATTGGAAAGTGGATAGAAACAATTTCGCCAACCGTGTAGTTAATGAATGGAATAAACTTCCTACAAAGGTAGTGAAATGTAGTAAAAGTTCGAAGTCTTAAGATTTATTTAGATAAACACCTAAGCAATATGCTGTAAGGCCTACCATTTAGTTTATAGTATTTACTTATTCATTTATCATTATTCATTGATTTATTATTATTTATCTGTTATTTATCTGTTAATTTCGCCAACCGTGTAGTTAATGAATGGAATAAACTTCCTGCAAAGGTAGTGAAATGTAGTAAAAGTTCGAAGTCTTAAGATTTATTTAGATAAACACCTAAGCAATATGCTGTAAGGCATTTAGTTTATAGTATTTTACTTATTCATTTATCATTATTCATTGATTTATTACTATTTATGTTTTTTTTTTCTTTACAAATTATTAGGATTTTATTATCTATCATTATCTATCTATCTTATTTATTTATTCATTTATTTATGTATTTACTAAAAAAAAAAAAATTCGCATCCGACCCAGTTATGAACCAAAAGGTCTCTTGTCGCATGGTCTTCCTTTTTAATCTTTTGTAAATATAGAATTATGAAACAAATAAGTAAGAAATAATAATAAAGGGTCGATGAGGATAAAGAAAAGAAAGAAGAGATAGAAATGGATTAGAGAAATATAAAAAGAACAGGAAAAAGAAGATGAAAAAGAGGACATAAAGAAAATATGCGAGAGAGGAGGACGAAAGAGGAAATAAACGGAAACGAGATCAAGAAGGAAAGAGAGATGGGGATGAAGAAGGAAAAGAGAAGGAATAGGGAACCAAATTACACTGAGAAAATTGGAGGAACTGGAGGATGGAAGGAGAAGGAAAAGAAGGAATAAAGGAGAGAGAGAGAGAGAGAGAGAGAGAGAGAGAGAGAGAGAGAGAGAGAGAGAGAGAGAGAGAGAGAGAGAGAGAGAGAGAGATGGAGAGAGAGAGAGAGATGGAGAGAGAGAGAGAGAGAGATGGAGAGAGAGAGAGAGAGAGAGAGAGAGAGAGATGGAGAGAGAGAGAGAGAGAGAGAGAGAGAGAGAGAGAGAGAGAGAGAGAGAGAGAGAGAGAGATGAAAAGAGCGAGAAAGTTGCAGAACGCGAGTAGGAGGCTGGAAATGTTCTGTTATTGTGTGTCTCACTACTTTTCTCCCTCTCCGTACAAAATTGCATTTCTCTGCAAACAACAATCTCCTCTTCTCTGCTAATTTCATGTAATTTCGAAAAATGACAGGAGCGTGTTCCGCTCTCCTTTCCCATCCTCCTCCACGTCTTACTCCACGTGGAGCAAGAAGGATGAGTGCGGCCATGTCAAACTTTTGATGATGACAATGGTGTCGATATTTTTAGGTCAGGTCAGGTAACGTCAGGTGAGGTGAAGTCAGGTCATATTAGGTAAGGTCAGGCTAGTTAAGGTCAGGTCAGCTTTGGTGAGGTCATGTGATGTAAAACCAGTTGAGGTCAGGTCGAGTTAGCTAAATTTGATTAGAGAGTTGGGATCAATCATAACTTTGTATAGGACCAAAATACTTTGAGTAGAATTAATTATAAACCGGAACACGATGACGTAACGAAGAGAAAATCAGAAAAAATCTCGTTCTTCGTCTTGATAGAACATGTTAAGAAATGCAACAAATTTGGCTGTTTACTATTTTTAGTCTGGTTATCCGCCAAGAGATTTTGTTATAGAAAACCAAAAGTTAAAGGACTACGGCTGTTAAACGCACATTCTAATGTTGCCTTCACACACAATGAAAACGTCGTCGAGTCTTGCCCGTCAGTTGAAGAGAAACGAGAGACAATGGACAAAAAACGACGATAAGACGACTTGTCTGAAGGCGACTGAAATCTGGGTAATCCGTCGCTTTTAAAGGCAATCGAGATTACAAAAATAGTCTAGGGTCTTATGGAGTCATTTTTGAAGTGACGTCAGAGTCCCGTAAGGAAAAACTACGTCATCGAAACGTCATAAAACTTTCTTAATTACCTATTGAGGCCCAAGGTCGCCAGCGACTATAGGGCTCGTATTAAACAATCCAGATTCTTGAACAAGACTTTTATGATACAATCAAAATATGGAACATATTCTAGTGAAATGAATAAATAAAACATACAAGAGAAAACTACTCAAAATTGTAATATATCATACACGAATGACGCCCACTTATTGAAAAAAGAATATAATAAAATCTATAAGGTACAAAGTAAACTCATCTTGTACATATGTTTTCTTATGTAAATAGAATCACCAGCGTATAATGAGAATAAAACGAGAGAGAGAGAGAGAGAGAGAGAGAGAGAGAGAGAGAGAGAGAGAGAGAGAGAGAGAGAGAGAGAGAGAGAGAGAGAGAGAGAGAGAGAGAGAGAGAGAGAGTGTGTGTGTGTGTGTGTGTGTGTGTATGTGTGTGTGTGTGTGTGTGTGTGTGTGTGTGTGTGTGTGTGTGTGTGTGTGAGTGTGTGTGTGTGTGTGTGTGAGAGAGAGAGAGAGAGAGAGAGAGAGAGAGAGAGAGAGAGAGAGAGAGAGAGAGAGAGAGAGAGAGAGAGAGAGAGAGAGAGAGAGAGAGAGAGAGAGAGGAAAAAAACCTTCGATGATATGTGTCGCTTAATTCTTTATAAGAAACCCTTCTCGAAGCAGGGTTTATGTTATACAATACATTGCAGGCGGCCCAAACCTCCCATGGTTCTCTTTCATACAAGAGAGCGTGAATACCACAGCTTCGACGACAGGAGACCTCCCCGCATTCACATATTTCTGTCTCGCGCTCAGCCACCACCACACTCTAAATAATACATGCGGCCCTCAATAGCAATAATTTCCATTTCCTTTTATAGGTAGAACATTGAATCCTATTGCCATCGGAGCGCGTGGATCATGAAACTTTTTGGTGGCTTCGCATACACCTTTCCCACCACAATTTCTGAGTGTCCTCGTTTTTCGTCAATTTTTTTTTACACCCCACTACAATCCTTGCTTCTTCTCCGCCTTCTCCTCTTCCTTCACTACTATTCATTTCTCATTTCTTTGCAACACTCGTGTTATTAGCAAATTCACTGCATCTTTTTCGCCACTCTCATCTTTATCTATTTTTTCATCCTTTTCTTACTTTCATTTCCTTTCTTCCTTACTCTTTATCCACCATTTCTTCTGACTCTTGTTTCATTTCTCTATATTTTTCTATACTCCTTCATACTCTTATTCGCCTTCTCCATTTTCATTTATACTTATATTTTTTCGGGTCCTTTTATTTCGTTTTTTTTTCTGTGTTTAACATTTAACCTCTTCTTCCTCTTCCTCCTCCATCTCCTTCTCCTTCCTCTATCTCCTTTCTCGCACTACTATTTTTCTTTATTTTTTTCTTCTTCTTTCTCTTCCTTCTTTTCATTATGCCCCCACATGCTTGACACACTCCGTCTTCGAAGTCTAGTCTTCCTATTTATTCAAGAATTTCTCTATTTGCAACAGGTGATCTCCTTCCACTTCTATTTATCACTTACTGCTTTATTTACTATTATCGTTATCTATTATTTATCATTAGCTCCCTTTGTTTACTTTTCTTGTTTGTCTCTTATCTTTCACAACTTATATCTGTTAGCTCCCTTAGAGCATCACCACCAATCCCCCACTTTCTTCATTTAATTTCCTTGTGATTGGAACTTTTGGCCCCCTCCTTCATCTCTTCATTTCGGTTAATAATTTTTCTCACTTTTCTTGCATTTTCTCTTCTCTTCTTTTTTCGACGCCTCTTTTCAAGTATGAAATTTGGGCACTCTTCTTTTCACAATCTAATACTTTAGATCTTTTGTGATGATGTCTTCTTCTCTCTACTCCGCTATCTCTCTCATATCATACATCATATTATATTGTTATATAATGTTATATTATATTATATTATATTATATTATATCATATTATATTATCTTATATATTATATTATGTAATATTATATATTACATTATATTATACGATATTACATATTATATTATATTATATCATATTATATCATGTTATACTATATTATATTATATTATATTTCATCACATCGTATTATATTGTACCTTGTTATATTACACTATATTGTACTTTGGCACGTTTTATTTCCTGGCACCAAACGATTTCACTCAGGTGAGGGAACGACATCGTAGCAAATACGATATTTCATGTTTCCATGATTCATCTGACTAATTCTAAATGGTGATTATTGCACTGATCTCAGGTAATCTGGGCTCGGGGCTGAGCGCGTTGAGCCTATTTGGTAAGCAATGGAGTTGGCTGATTGTATCAATTTTAGTCAGATTATATGTTTACGAGATTATTCAGCTCTGTTAGAATGGGAACCTCTTGTGACTACGCTTGTACACACAAACTAAGGAGTCAATTTACTGCATTAATGAAATTGACAAGATGATTAACAGCTAGATATATACTTGAATAATTCTTTAGTATCATAGATCGGATTTATTTGTCCGTAATGAGAATACCAAACTATGAAATACATGTAGAGCATTGATATGAAACAAAGGTCAAAATAGTTAAGCTATTCTGCTAAATTATGCAAAATGATTTGATAACCAGTCATGGTCGCTGCGGTGAGGCAAGGTCACTATCGTCACAAAACTCAAAACTCACCATCTCACTTCCACACAGTGGGAAGTGAGAAACCCCTGGTCGGGCAAAGCCCTATCAGTTAAGGCAAGCCGAGTTTTTTTTTTTTCAAGGCCGATGGTAGGTCGCCTCCCCGCATGGGCAAACATAAGTCTATATACATTCAGTCTTATCATACAAAATATACATATATCATTTCGTTAAAAAATGAATATTATCATCATTTCCGGCCAGCTATGATACAAAAAAAAATGATGTAGTTCCTACTAAATAACCAAAACTTCTTCCACTGACTCAAAATAAGGATAATATATACAAGGTGTTCCTATAGCAGTGATTCTCAATTTTTTTTTTCTTTTTTGCCATGCCCCACTTTACAATCCTGACATACCCCATGTGGTGATATACAATTATTATAATTTGAAAAATAAACTCCCCTTCAGCTATTAGAGCATAATACCTTGGTTTGAATTTTTTTTTTTTTAGAACAAGGCATCAGTGAAAAAAAAATTGGTAAAATATATATATATATACATTTTTAGGCCCAGACTTCCTCAGTTTCCCTCAATTGCCACCCCCGCCTTAAAAAACATATTGCCCACCAGAAAAGCTGTATTGTCCACCTGTGGGGCGTAGGCCCCACGTTGAGAAGCACTGCCCTAAAGACTGGATATATAGGTATTCCTTCAGGTGTCTCATATCTTAATTTTCGTACAACTTCCCCCTTTAACATGCTACTCCAGAAAGAGAAGTCAAGGGGGGTAAGGTCTGGTGAACGAGGATTTCATACGATGAACTAGTTAGTTACTTATGAATAGTGATATTTCCTATGTGACAAGACTTTAAGGACATCCTGTACAATTCATATGAAATTCGCACTCCACCTGCATCTGCCCCTTCCGTATCTGTTGGTTCTTTCCTTTTAACTCTGGATACCGCTACACGATTTTATTTACCTTTGCGTTATTCTCGATAGAAAGGGATTACATTAACTTTGACAGTAATCTCTTTCTTTACCGAGCTTAAAAAATTGACTTATATTTCTTTAGTTTCGTTACCAGTACAGGACTTTGATGTTAAAAAAATCTCTTCACATTAATGTGTATATTTCATCATGGAACTACATGCTATAGATGGGGCGTCACCTCACCACTCCAGACTCACCGATCATAAAATAATTCTTGTAAATAACATGGAGAAGCCAAATGAAAAAGAGGTCATGCAGTCAACAAACATACCCGCACACCAAGTCCAGCCTTCACATGTACATTTGCGACTCTGTCTTCGCCAAAAAGCTCGAAAAAGGTGCAATAGAATAAAAACGAAAAAGGGGAATAGGGGTCAGATGTCTGTTCCAGAGCAAAAAGAACTCTCGTGGCAAAAGCCCAGCAAAATCCTTAAAGCTGTGCATCCCGAAAAATGGCTAAATGGAAGTGGGTTCATGATTTTACTGCGTTGGGGTCATCTCTCCAGTGCTAAATGAAAATGTAACCAGTAAAAAAGCAAAGTGTATGTATTCGGAGGGAGGGGAGGTTGAGTATTTATACCTATGCCAAAAGGAGTGGCCTGTATATGTGCTGAAGGTATACATACTCTCGGAAACAAAACAGCGAAAGAGCAAGACTTTAAAACAGTAAACATGGGGATTAGTCTAAAACACGCGATAATTACAAAGGTGAGCAATAATTTATAGCTACGGGTATCTAAAAAGCTCACCTTATTTTGTAGATGTTAAGTAAAGATATCGTATTATTAAACAAAAGGTCGGATCCAAAATCACATGCTATAAGAAAGAAGAGTAATTTATTCTGACCATAGGGATAATAGGTGACCCAGGTGTTTCCTTCCCTGTGTTTCTGTTTAAGTATAACCATGCTAATCTCAGTGAATTGCATCTACCATTCTATGTACAGTGGATTTTGAAAGTTCAGTTAACTTGGTATTTATCTTAACTCAATATAATTAACTGCAAAAAATGTATCTACCCTACTAGGTACAATGCATAAAGATTACAGTAAGATAACTTACTGAATAAATAAATAGATAAAAAATAAACCAACAAAACAAAACAGATGAAATGGTCCAATGGTTCCAAGTTCTTCGCGACCCTTCGTTCCATTTCCTTTTATTTTCGTAAAAGTCTTAGGTAACCTCCTGCCGAATATGAGAGACTTATATCACACCATTGTGACATGATGCCAGAACTTATATAATCTCGAAAGATTAGTTTCTTTATTCCGCAGGGCGATTAGCGGATATTCCCTGGTAAGAACCTTCGATTATAATGCTTTACTTGTGTGTATGTTGAGGGGTATTTCCAGTATACAAATATGCGATTATAATCGAAAAGAAAACAGGGCAGGACTCTCAGTAATGGTTATAAACTGGACAAATTTATATTCAAAAAAGGAAATAGGCAAGAATTGGTTTATTAATAGGGTGGTCGACGAATGGAAAAAAACTTAGTAACCATGTAGTAAGCGCTGAAACTACCAGTTGTTTTAAGAAACGATTAGACAACTTTATGGATGGGGATGGCAGGTGGTGATGGATACGGAGCTGCCTAGTGCAGGCCTTATGGTCTCGTGCAGTCTCTTTCATTCTTATATTCTTATCATCTTATGTAGAAAGTTCTAAGGATCGTTATGTACACTAGATATTGTGTGACCCGAGCTTTTCATCATTCATCGGAAAAAAAATTGAGGGAGCTGGATTGATTTAAATCAACTCACTTATGTAGAGGTTTTCTATCGGTCTATTCATCTATGTTACAACCATCAACTTAGAGGTTACACTAAATCAAATTGCTAAACGCTCACTGGTCGGTAACAAATAATTTCTGTCTTAGTTAAGCTTGAATATCTATTTAATGTGTACATTCATATTGTAGTTATTCGGCCTTTTGTCAGGTGTTTTCATTCAGTTCACGAAAACCTCATATGATATTCAGTAATTAAAAAAGTTTAACCTCTAAAAAAAAAAAAAAACAAAAAAAAAAAAAACAATTGTCTGAATAAAAAATAAAAAATAAGGCACCATGATGACGGGATTCTATGACTTGTCAATTGCCACATTTTTGTTTTTCAGAAAATGAGTTCGCTTATTCAGCACAAACATAAAACAATAGTTTTCATTGTATGGGGTTCTTCACAGTGAAACTGTACTGAAACTCTTATGAAGACTTAGAGGTTGATGCGATTTTTGGTCTCCACCAGAAAAGAATTGAATTTTTCAAACGTCGAAACCGTTATACTC
>NC_134778.1:84276438-84281438 GCF_046742065.1 Oratosquilla oratoria
GCAGAGGTACGAGGTCATGTTTATGACCAAGAGGCGGAGCTGGGAGGAAAAGTTTAACAATGGCGGAGAAGGTCAAGTTGAGGTCCATACTGAAGATTTGTGGTGCTGAGGTGATTCTCAGGGCAGAGCTACAAAGGTTTTTTCGTATCAGACGTGGCATGGGGTGGAGAGGAACCTACGGTGGTAGTGGGCAGGGGTAAATGATGAGAATAAATGCTCGTGGTTGTTGTATGGATACCCGGTAAACTCATTGTGTCTAAATTTCCAAGTTGTATAAAATCGTTTGGAGTCAGCCAGAACAAAATATCTCAAAGCTACTAAAACTTACCTCTCTGAACAGGACGAGTTCAAATAATAATCTATATACCAAGAGCTACTTCTCCCTTAAAGGGAAGTAGCCAACCAAGGCAGGCATCCACTCCCATTCCACTCCCATCCACCCCCCCATTGTTCCACCCTTATTTTGGCTCCTTATGGATGAAAGGTCATCTCTGTCTCCTGGGTCAGAAGCAGTGCAGCACAATACAGTGAAACGACTGAATTAATGTCGATTAACCTTTCGATAAAGTGTAGTGCCATGCTGGACATGTTCACAGATTTTGTTCTGGAAACTCAAAGGTCATCATCCAACTCCCACGAAGAGGGAAGTGAGAAACCCGTGGTAGGGCAAGCCGTCTTTTTTTTTTTCTTCTTCTTTCTTTCCTCGGCCACTGTTAGGGTCACCTCCCCGCCTGGCCAGGGCTGTCGGTAACCACAGTAAGACGCAGGCAACGAATCCCGGGATTCGAACTCACGACCTCTTCTCATGCCAATTTTATTCAGACGAGAGGAACCTGGGCTGCGTGAAGGGTTGAGCCACGCCCCCATGTGTGGTTTTCCTCTGTGGAGCGGAATGTCTTTGCCCTCCAGAGGCAAAGACAACGTGATGGAGTGCTTTCATGGGGGCAATAGGGGAAATTGGACTGGAGGTAGGAAGACAGAGAGGAAGGAGAAGAAACGGGTGAAGGGAGAAAGATGGAATGGAGGAGAAAAGGAAAGAATGGAGAGAGATGGAAGGAGTGAAACGAAAAAGAAGTGGAGGGAAAAGGAAGAAATGGAGAGAAAAGAAAAGAAAATGAGAAGTGATGAAGAGAGAAGGAAGGAGTGGCCATAAAAGGAAGAAGTGAAAAATGTCTTAGAGGAGAAATTAAAGAATGGTATGATAAGGACGAAGGATAGAAAAGAGGAATGAAGTAAGGCAGAAATAAGTAGATGGAGAAGAAAGAGGAGATTGAAAGCTATGTGTAGAATTTGGCTTTTCACATTTTCGTTAGTTGTGTGTGTGTGTGTGTGTGTGTGTGTGTGTGTGTGTGTGTGTGTGTGTGTGTGTGTGTGTGTGTGTGTGTGTGTGTGTGTGTGTGTGTGTGTGTGTGTGTGTGTATGTGTGCGTATGTGTGCGTGTGTTTTTGTGTGTTTGTGTGTGTGTGTGTATTGGTCTGTGTTTATTCGTGTTACTATTTTTTCCCGAGAGTCGACCCCAGATATAAGGGAAGGTGCCTCAAGATAAAGATTCCCAGATAATATGACATCATCTGGTTCCCCGACAGAACAAAGTCTACCCAATGGTTCGTTGTGATGAGCGCGTTAACATCTTGAACTCTGTGACACTTGTTACATATTCATTCTAGCAGTGGACATATGATCTTAAACTACATTTACATTATTCCAAGTAATGGCTGGATTCCAACGATTTAGTTGGATTGTCGTCCAAGGTTGTAGTGTAATCGTAGTTTTAAACTACGGTTACACTTTAAACTCTGACGAAATCCAACTGAACCGTTGGAATCCAACCATTTCGTTGACTAGTGTAAATGTAGCTTTATGAAGCCAAGGGAAATGACCTCAGACTCCTGGGGTCTCGATCGATTCCTACACCTTTCACCTCATAGTCCGGCTACTCAAGGTCACCTGTTCTATGTCCGAATATAATAGCGTGGGGCGAGGCGTTGTATTGAATGGGTGAATATATAAAGGTAAGCGAGGTCTTGCTAATTAGCGTTTACGGCCGAGACAACGAGCTTTCAATGGTGTTAAGGACGAGGGTTCTTGCCCTTTGTGAAGAGCAAAAGGAATTTTCACCCGTGACAAAGAGGAAAAAGAAAAACGTGTGAGGAAAAATGGATGAAAATAAATAAAGGAAAATTGCTATTATGTTGAACTGGTTTGATATGAACAACACTATTTCTTTAATAAAGTTGTGTAGTTGGACAAAGTGAATTTATTCATAAATGATTCTATAAAAAGATAATCATGACAAAAAATAAAGAAGACAAATATGAAAACCGGAAGGAAGAAAACTGAAGAAAAATAAGAATTAGAAAAAAAGAGATAAAAATAAATAAATAACGAGGAACATGTCGAAGCTGAAGAAAAACAAGATCTTGAAGACGACGAAGGTAAAGATGACGAAATAGAAGGAGAAGAGACCACGGTCAAGAAGAAGAGGAAAGAGAAGAAAAAGAAAATGAGGTAGAAGAAACAGATGTAAAAGAGAAGAGGTAGGAGCAGATGAAGGAGGAGATGAAGATGAAGCTATAGAAAGAGAAGACCATGGTCAAGAAGAGGAAGAGGAAGAGGAAGAAGAAGAAGACTAAGAAGAAGAAGAAAGAGAGAAGGGTGGTGGAAGCCTTGCATTTTCTTTGTGGATCGCACGCACGTTCTCATTCACAATATCTCCAGAATGACGTGCCAATTGCACACGCAACATTGCCAGCTCATTCACTGTAATTTGATCATCTTCCAACCTCACATCTTAGTCTAACTGTCGCTGGGCGACTTTATTCAGGTGAGGGAAATCTCTGCCAGCCAAGGGGTGAATCTTATCACACCCCTTCCCACGTCGAAACGCTGATGCTGTATGCTCATCCTCTTTGTGTGATGTCAGACAATTTCATTCAGCTGAGGTTAGAGGGTTAAGAGAGAAGCGAACGAGTGAATAAATAGTATATAATAAAATAGATATATAAATAGCTAGCTAGCAAGATAGGTAAATGGATAAGTAAATAATTAGAGATAGATGGGCATATAGATGGAGGGATATATAGATGTATATATAGGTAGAAGACTAAATAAATGAATAAGGAAATAAAAATGATTTTCAACTTAATCAAGGTTCCATTTTATTCCTCGTATGAACCTTCACTCAGTATCAACTTAATAAAATCGTCTCCAATTCACCAGAATAAAAGCTGTAAAGGACATCACTGTCCTGAGGAGATCATCCCGAATGAAGCAAATTTGTTCCCATATGTGCCTATCAGCTGAGTAAAATAGTTTGGAATTGAAAAAAAAAAATCTGTGTATTGTGTCACACGTCCTAACGAAGGATTGAGAAGCTTCGGTTGCATGTTTGAAACCACCCCCACCCCCACCCCCGCCAGGTCCGGCCGTGCAACAATTACGACAGAAAGAATGCAACAATCAATAACTGCAGCACGATGAAACAACGGGGCAGTGCACCGATACACGCTTGAACAACTGGATTAATCACCAAATAGCAAAGTGAATGGCAAAAGAAAAGTAAACATATAAAAATCGTATATAAAACATAATAATAACACACCACGACATACATTTAAACATAAAACTAAGACACAAATGGACTCTAGGTCGCTCGCCTCTCGATTTCCCATATCATGAAGCCCTTGTCCTTGCGTCTCCTCAGCCTCCAAATGAGAGTGTTTCTATTGGAGTTCCCCAGGGCTCGGTTTTGGGTCCCTTATTAGGTCAGGAGAAGTCGCAGAGATTCTGCAGTAGGATCTAAACAAATTGTTCACATGGTCATTGGATTACCGAATAAATTTCAAGATCTCAAAGTGCAGCATGCTAAATGTAGGCTTACACAACCCAAAAAGCAGGTATAGCTTAAGTAACTTTTTTTTACAAAAAGTTGTGTGCGAGAGAGACTTGGGAGTTCTTGTGTGTCCTGAACTTAAATTCAGGAAACAATGCATTAGCACCAGGAATAGATCTAACAGAGTATTAAATTTCTTTGCTAGAACGCTTACGAATAAAACTGCAGAAGTAATTATCCAACTCTATCTGGCGTTAGTTGGACCCATCCTTGACTGTGCACTACAGTTTTGATCTCCGTCGCAGAAAATGGATATCAGTTCATTAGAATCAGTACAGAGGAGAATGACCAAAATTATACAAGGGCCCAGAAATTTACCTTACGAGGATAGGCTTAAGGCACCTTAACTAACACTCTGGAGAGATACAGAGTGCGGGGCGATCTAACAAAGGTATTCAAGAGAATCAAAAGCGCAAATAAGGTCATCATAATAAGACAATACGGCAGGACTCGCAGTAATGGATTTAGATTGGACAAATTTGCATTTAAGAAGGAAATGGAAAAGAACTGCTTTACCAAGAGTGGTCAACGAATGTAGTAGACTTAGTAACCATGTAGTGAGCGCTGAAATTATCGGTTGTTTTAAGAAAAGGTTAGACAACTTTATGGATGGAGATGACAGGTGATAATGGACACGGAACTACCTAGCGTAGGCCTTATAGTCTTTTGCAGTCTCCTTCATTCTTATGTTTTTATGTAAATTCACGTCAGTGTAGACCAACTCCGCCTAGCAATCGTCAGCTACGACTAGCTTTCGGATTCCGGACCTTCTTTGAGATTGAGGAGAAGGAAGATAAGAAGGAAGAAAAGGAAGAGAAGGAGGAGGAGGAGGAGGAGGAGGAGGAGGAGGAGGAGGAGGAGGAGGAGGAGGAGGAGGAGGAGGAGGAGGAGGAGGAGGAAGAGGAGGAGAATGATGAAGAGGAAAAGGAGGAGAAGGAAGAGGAGGAAGAAAAGAAAGAGGAAGAGAAGGAGAAGGAAGAGGAGGAAGATAACAGGAAAGAAGAGGTAGAGGAGAAGAGAAATTAGGAAGAGGGAAAAGAGAAGGACAAGAAAGAGGAGGGAGGTGGAGAGGAAGATCTCCAATACTACCAGAAACTCAAATCTCCTA
>NC_134778.1:84291438-84298938 GCF_046742065.1 Oratosquilla oratoria
TAATGCTGAAGGGTTCTCTGTAAACGGACGAAAAAAAAGAAAAGAAAAAATTGGTAGATTGATTGAATAATTGATTGATTGGTGCTGGCGGATGTAGGTGCCAAACCTCTCAGTCAGTGACGTGTGCGAGAAATCGTCAGCACATATACTCCCCCTTTCGCAACACAATTTATATTAAACTCTTTTCAACACTCAGAAAAAACATATTCAAGATCGTTTACAAATTGGTTTCATTATCCTGAAGGCTTGGTCAACAAGAACGTTGCATTTTAATGACATCATTTCTTTCACGAATGGCATCATAAGGAAAATGACTTCATAAAAAATGACGTTAGAGGAAATGAAGTGACAAAATAAAATGAAGTAATGAATGCGATGACGTCACAAGAAAAATGAGGTCATGAATACGATGACACTACAAGAAAAATTAAATCATATACGGTGACGTCACAAAATAGCGTCATAGATATAATGAAATCACAAAAATTTACATTATATAATGCAATGCCATAAAATGTCAGAACATGACGTCACATAGGAATATGGCATCACAGTAAATTACGTCACAATCTTCGTTCACCAGTAAAGCGATCAGAGCATGTGGGCATAGACACAGACCTTGAACACTCGACTAACGTCTCTGAAATTATGTAGAGGTTTAGAATCGGACATTTTGATTGGTTTAATTGGGGAGAAGGTACATACACTGCTGAATAAAATTTTAAAGTGCACTTTGGAGGAGCAGTATCATTAGCCTCTCATACAATTTTGGTCATTGAGGTCTTGGTTTAATCTAACGTCAGGCGATTTTATTCAGTCTAGCGGAACTCCTTTCGTCTCTTAAGCAGCACAGAAACTTCCCCGATTAACCATACAGAGAATTTTTTTTTTTTTTTTTTTACAAGTTTCAAGAGTTCTATTGTACCTACCTCCGAACGATTTCATTCAGTTCGGATGAGACCTTCCATGCTCTCGTAGTTTTAGAAGAGAGCTCGAAGAGTCGGCCCAGAAGAGGGTCAAAGAGGTTCGGCATAGAATCAGAGGTATAGAGGAAGGTGCTGCCCTGGAGCGGGGGAAAGTGTCCGTGAAAGAAGGCTTGGGGAAGGATCAAAGGTTGTAGACGCGGAAGGCAATTCTCTTGGTCGATAGGCTTCGTTTGAACAAACATGAAGAAAAGCAAAAGTGCCAACGTGAACTGCGGCTTAATACTCCTGTTTAAACGACTATCACTTTGTTGGCTCCACGTTCAGAAATTTGGTTACTGTTCCCGAAAAAGGCTTGATAGACCTGTGGCGTTGCAGTCTTTCAAACAACCATTATTGACTAAAAGTATATTTGGTCTCATAGAAGACCTGCGTTTGAGCAGCTACTATAAGACGAGGTTTTTGGATCTACACTAAGAGAAGGTTGGGACTCCTGTTAAAAAAAATGGGAGTTGTGTTGTAGTCTTTCAAACAAATACGACTAAGGAGAGAATCTAGTCTTTGGCATCTCGACGTCTTTGTTTGAGCCCCTGTAACAAATGAGAGTTATTGGACATTACTCAAGAAGCTTGACACTTAAAAAAAAAAAACATATAAATATATATATATACATAAATAAATACATATATATATATATATATGTATATTATATATATATATATATATATATATATATATATATATAACATTAATAAGTAAAGACCAGTCATATTTTGTATTCTCTCAAAAAAGAAAACACTACTGATTGAAATAGAAAAAAGTCCAGTCTTTGGCCTAACACAAAGTCTTTGAGCAGCTGTAACAAAATTGAGCTGTTCGATGGTACTCAAGAGGCTTAGCACTTCTGCTGACAAAAAATAAAACAAAATGAAAATAAAAAATAAAGGTTGTCAGCCTGCGGTTTTGTAGCCTCTCGAACAAAAACCTATTGACTGAGAAAACTTGATGCGGGTCTCCTTGGACTTTCAGAGTTGCAGGGTTTCTGGCCACACGAAAGCTTTCAGACACCATGAAAAAAATACTGGAAGGGTGTCTGGAAGGGTATTAGGCACTAAAAGTAAGACTAGACTTCGTTAAAAGGGACGCTGAGCATAGTAAAGGAGGCAAAGACAGAAAGAATAAAGAGAATAGGCCAAAGGTGTTAATGTAAATCGAGGGAGCGGAATATCTTGCTTTCCAGGAATTTTTCACTTATACCTTTCAAAAAAGGTGACGGACATGTTTTTTCAAAAGCTGGTTAGAAAAATGGCCTTGTTATATTATGTGACCTATTACCAAGAAAGTCAGTTTGGCTGCATTTCATCTGGATATCTTAAAACCCTACTGCAACCATATAAACACAAATTTCTTAGGAAAAAATAATCTTGACTCTCTTACTTGAACCCCCCCATATAGATTTTAAAGACTTTGTTTCCTTAGGCTTACTATTTATCTTTATGATATTATTTGATGCTTACTTTAACAAAGACCACATATATTACCAGGCCTATTGGATCTCAGAAGAAAAAAAACACGAGATACAAATGACCCTTTTGCTACAGCAATACTTCAGCTCTATACATTCTCTCCCGTTGAGCACAAGATGATTCTATTCAGTTTAGGAAAGAACAGCCTTCCTCAAGAAAAGAGGGCAACAAAATAGTTTATATATATATATATATATATATATATATATATATATATATATATATATATATATATATATATACTCAAGCCCTAAAATTGTGTGAGCTTGAGCGAAAGGACGAGGCTTCGTGGATGAGGCTCGAGGAACCTTGGAAGGTCACACGGTGTGGGGCCCCGCAAAGAGTATCGGGGGTCGCAGATAGCGGGTCATTAGTCACCCGAAGAAAGGTGATCGATCTCGTAGAGGGAGCCGTGGGTGGTGGCTACGCAGAGAGGCTGGGGAGGGAAATGAGGGGAGGGAAGTGAAGGGAGGGAGATGAAGTAATGGAAAAAAGAGTAAGGGGAAATGAGGGAAGAAAGATGAGGTAATGGATATTAGAGGGAGGAAATTAAGACAGAGAAATGAGGAGAATGGAAATGATGGGAGAGATATGAGGTTAATAGATATGAAAGGGAAGGAATGAGGGTAGAGGAGTGAGGAGAATGGAGATGAGGTGAGGAAAGTGAAGGGAGGGAGATGAAGTAATGGATACGAGAGTGAGTGAATGTGGATATACTGTAGATATGAGAAGAATGGTAATGAGGGTATGGAAGTGAAAGGAGGGAGATGAGTGAATGGATATGAGAGGGAGGGAATGAAGGTAGAGAAATGAGGAGGATGGGAATGAGGGAGGGAGAAACCCGGAGGGAGATGAACTTAAAGAGTCCAAAGGAGGGCAAAAAGGAGAGTAGAGACAAAGAAGAAGGGGGGGGCAACAGAGAGAGGGAACTTAATAAAGAGGAGGCCCCCAAGAAGAGAGGACCCGAAATGAAGGAGACTGCAAGTTTGTATCTAACATAGATCAACCTAACCTAATATAAGCCAAGCTAAGCTAAACTGAGCTATCCTACCGTAGTCTAGCTTAAACTAACCTACATTAACCTGACCTAGACTAACCTAGCGTAACAAAGCATAGTCTAATTTAATTTTATCTAACTTTACCTAACCTAAGTTAATGTAACCTAACCTAAACTAGCCTAACATAACCTAATCTAAACTAACCTAAAGAAGTGCTATGTGTCCCTATTAGCATTTATTTTCTTATTTCTCTATTTCCCCTGGTCGGTACTAATTACAGTGTGGGGACATCTGTTTAGTATTCCTTTGCGTCTTATTTTTATATATTTTTTCTTCTTGCATAATTTATACATTTTGTCTTGACGTTTCTGTACAAAACTCGTTTTCTCAGCATATTCATGCAAATATTCTTTTCACGTTACCTCATTAAGTTGATGGACATGGTGATTTGATTGTGGATCTCGCATCTCCCGGCCTCTGTAACGGACTGCAATAATATCGTGGTCTTCTTATCCCTCAAAGAAATGAGAGCTTTCTCCCTCAGTGTAATAAAATCACCGCAGGGCAGCTAAAGCAAGATATAAGTTGGTTATTTGTTTGTGAGTCTCCTCTCGGAGCCGTAAATCGTCTTATCCGAGACTGAATAAGCCGGCTTGGTTGTTTTATATTCCTTAATCTTTGCCCACTCGTTTTCAGACTCAAAGCTCATATATTTCCATGAATATTGTTTTGTATAAAGCGTTTCTACCTAAGAGGCAGCCAGAAGTAAATGAAATAATCTGGCGTTAAAGAGAAGAAACTGAAACAAGTTTCGGCTTGTCCTCGTGACGAAAAGATTAAATCTATGGAGTAGTTAATCGTATGTGCCCCGTCGTATCCTTAGGCGATTTCCATCTGCTCTCAGATGCCCTAGCCTCCCTTCAACCTCCTGGCCCCATCTGCATCGACAATGCTTTATTTCTAAGTCATATATTTACTCATGCCGTCATGGGATTTTATTGAAATGAGAGAACACGTCACACCAGATTAAAGGTTATTGCATTTGAAGCAGTGGAATCTGGATTGGAAGGGAAGCATAATGATCTAGACCCCTTTCAGGTGGAGTCTGCCAACCAGGTGGATAAACAATTCGTCCTTAGTTGATAGAAAAATTAAGGTTTGCTAGAATAAAGTCTGTAAAGTCTAGTGTTATGCGATGCAGTGACAAGGATCATGAGTGAGAGGGGGGAAAAATGTAGTAAAAGGAATTAGTAGTTAGTTGTCTTGGCAAAAGGAGTGGTGTGGTTATTTTCTCTAGTGGGAAGAAATGTGCTAACTCAGCTGTTATAGCAAAGGGAATGAGATAGTTGCTAGTTGTTATAATAAGAGGCTAATATTCTTAGGTGTCAGGATTTTTGTTTCATAGTTACTAAAAAGAATATAGTAAAAATAAAGCAATGAGTGGGATGATAGTTAGTGTCTGTGGTAAATCGAGTGAGACATAGCATTTGTTGTGAGGATTTAAGTTGGTAAAAAGAATTACTCCACAGCAACCAAAATAAAACTAGTAAAAGTGTTACAAAAGGGAAGAGGTTAATTAAAGTTTAGGAATTCCAATACAGAGTTCCCTTCTCAGTAAAAAGTAATTTCCCTTGTAAAATTATCATTAAATTCTGGACGCAACAGAAATGCGCCGTAAAGGTACGTTTAAAAAAAAAAAAAAAAAAAAAAAAAAAAAGTTCGAGTTGAACGGAATTTTAATTTGTTAGATATACTGATTTTGTTTGAATGAAATTAACTCCTTGCTCCCTCCAGACCATGTGTTCAAAAGAAATACGAAAATAATGATGGTGTGAGAAATATTATTTAAAAGAGATGTAGAAGAGATGGTATGGGGGCAAAATGAAGCCAGTCTCTCCATTTACATAGCTGATTACTTCAGAAATGAAACTCACTCATTCATAGTATTTTTATTCAGCGGTTTCTTTTGAGCTCGACTGACGCTCTGGATGGTAGGGGGGGTATTTCGTTCGTTTGTGGATTACGTTACAGAACATTGAACAAAGTACAGGTCATGACGATTATACTCTGATCCTGTTTATATTCCTGCATTTGTTTTTCTCTTTGTACGCACAACAATAGTTTCTGTCTTTTGTAAAAGAATGTCAGTAAATACATATGACAGCTAGTAAACCTGTCTTCCTGCACGTATATACCCCTTTCGTACCGGGTGAGTCTTTATTCTGGTTTATCTCCGTGGGATTCCCTTCCCACTTCCGTACAGGTTGCCACTTTTTATTTTATTCTATCTAGCGCCAATACATTTAATTCAACTTCATAGTATTCACATCTTCTCTGCTTCTTTATGTGGCGCTCGTTGTCACTCCTTTTCTCTGTCTTAATGTCTCCCCTTGCTCTTAATTTTCTCTGTCTGCTAACGTCTTTGTCTTTTTGACGACTATCAATAATACGACTTTAAACAACATCTTACTTGCATATGTGAATATAATATATATATATATATATATATATATATATAATGTATATATGTATATATGTATATGTATATATACACACACACACACACACATATATATATATATATATATATATATATATATATATATATATATATATATATATATATATATATATATATATATACATATATATGAAGTGACGACCAAGAATGAGATGGGTGGATGGGGTAATAGGGGCATTCGGAAAGGGGGAATGTCTTCTCTTTATCTGCATGAGAGGACGGAAAGGGGCGGGAGGTCGCCGATTAAATAAAGCGACCTTGCTGTCGATGTGCTGTGTCTTGCTACATTGCACGTGGGCGAGATACAGGAATGACCCGTCATCCATGAGGAGCCAAGAAAAGAGGGAAGGGTAATGAATGGGAGTGGAGTATGTGGAGAAAAAATGGGTGGGAGTGGAGTTACTAGAATTCTTCTGGAAAGTGGCAGATGATTTTATTCAGTCCCTTGGCTGAATAAAGCCACCCGGTATTAGCCAAAAGAAAGACTGGAACGGCCGTCACCGGATTGAAGGGACTAACCCCGTAATCTGTGTTTACACAGTTTGGTCCGCTTCCCTCTATCCTCCCATATACATCTCTTCATATGCACACACACTCACACATACACACACACGCACATATACACATACACACACACTCACACATACACACAGACACAAACACACACATACGGCTTGATGGCACAGTGGTAGCGATCGCAACTGTTGTCACAGCGGTACGGGTTTGAATTCTACCCAGGGCTGAAAAAAATCAGTATCGCTGTGCTGCAAGTCGTTACTCCAACTCTTGTGGGTGGGGAATTGGGTGTGTGTGCGCGCGTAAGGTCACAGTATTATCCATAGATCGGTTATACGAGCTCTGAGCTCTCTTCCGGGAGGTTAATGGCTGTCGATCGCGAGTCCAACGCGTGATCCGAGACCATGATGAATCACACACACACACACACACACACACACACACACACACACACACACACACACACACTCGGTGGCACAGTTGGTAGAGCGCTGAACTGGGAAGCAGAAGTGCTCCCAGTAGCCAGTTCGAATCCTGCCCAGGGACGAAATTATTTCGGTATCGCTGTGCCTCGGGTCGTTACTCTGACTCTCGTGGGCGGGGAGTTGGGTGTGTGTGTGTGTGCAAGGTCATAGCATTACCCATAGATCGGACCTACGAGCTCTGAGCTCTCTTCCAGGAGGGAAATAGCTGTCGATCACGAGTCGAACACGTGATCCAAAGACCAAGTGAATACACAGGACTTTCGAACCACGCGTACCCCTCCTCTACCCAAGTATACTTCTCCTCCTCCCCCTTCCACACACACAATTTTTTTTCACCGCCAAGATACACAAAAACCCCTATTTTTCCTCCTCCGTACTAGCATGCAACTTCCACCCCCAAATCCAATATCACTTCCCTCATTACAATCATACTACCTTCCTTATAAGGGGGAGCAAGCCTTTTAGTATATAGACAAACTGATCCCCCTACAAATACGTTTCTCTCCTACAACACAAGCACTATACTTTTCA
>NC_134778.1:84303938-84311438 GCF_046742065.1 Oratosquilla oratoria
GTCTCTTTTCGATTTTTTTCCCTTCTCTTCTCTCCATTTCCCGAAGATTTTTTTTCTTCTCAAATTTCTCTTTCTTCTTGTTGTAAAAGCTCTTCATTTTACTCCCTTCTTTCCAATAAAATAATATACATATTTTCTCTTTTTTTTTCTTTTATTTCTCTTTTACCATTAAAAAGCTTCTTTCCTTAACTTACCATTCGTTGGGGAGGAAGAAAAACGACCCTCCTCCTCCTCCTCCTCCTCCTCCCCGTCCCCCTCTCTCTCCACCCTCCCCTCCCCCTCTGGGTCCCCTCCTCTTCAACATCCATTTCATATATACGAACATTCCCTTCCCTCTTTCATGCAACCACTTTTGCAATCCAGTGTGTTGGAGAGATTCCTCCTTTTCTCTCGATTTCTCCTGTAAAGAGAAAAAGACCATAATTCTCTCCCTCCCTACATACACCATCTTTCTTACTCTTTCCTTTTAGCTAGATCGTAAAAAATTTACGATGATTATAGCTTTCTTACGATGATCGTATTTGAATCCAAATAAGAAATATCTGGATCAAATTATTTCGAGTTTGACAACCTTAAAGACTGCTGTGGCTAACGCCTGATGATTTCGTTTAATTGCTTCATGTACATTCGGTACCAAGGGGGTTAACTGGGTGACAATGATAATTCTATTCTGACAAACAACGAAAGATTCTGAAACAAAACCAAATGCACTCTGGATGGGTTATAACAGATAGTAGACTTTAGTTAAATCACCTGGCGACAGCTAAAATGTGCGAAAATTAATCTATTCACCGAAGGAATTAAATCGGATTATCCTAATTCTTTTGAGTGTGTGAAAGAGGCTCTCCTCAACTGAATAAAATCATTTGGCGGTAGCTAGAATGTGTGAAAGACGAGCTGTCACGTGAAAAGGTGGAGGAGAAGGAGGAGAAGGAGGAGGAGGAGGAGGAGGGGGGAGTGGAGAAGGAAGTGAATAGGAGAAGAACGAAAAGGAGGAGGAGGAGTAGGAGGAAGAGAAAGACAAAGAGGAGGAAGAGAAAGAGGAGGAGAAGGTAGAGAAAAAAGAGGAGGAGATAGAGAAAGATGAGGAGGAGAAAGGAAAAGACGAAGAGGAGGAAGAGAAAGACAGAGTTAGAGAAAGATGATGAGGAGGAACAAAGAGAGGAGGAGAAAGAGAAAAAGGAGGAAAACAAAGACGCGGATGAGGAAAAGAAGGAGGAGGAGTTGCGGGAAACGGAAAAGGAGGAGGGCGAGATATATTAATAGTAGTAGTGGTAGTATTAGTATTAGTAGTACTAGTAGTAGTAGTAGTAGTAGCAGCAGCAGCAGCAGCAGCAGCAGCAGCAGCAGCAGCAGCAGTAGTAGTAGTAGTGGTAGTAGTAGTATGAGGAGGAGGAGGTGCTTTAAATGGAAGAGGAGATGAAAGAGGATGAGTTGTAGAAGGAGAAGGAGGAAGAGGTGAAGGAGGAGTAGAAGGAGGAGGAGGAGAAAGAGGAGGAGGATTCCCGAAGACAATGTGAAAAGCGAAGGTTTGATCTCAGGCAGATGAAAAAATATGGTGGAGTAAGAGTTGATGAGAAGGGTCAATTTAGAGTTGCAATATCTTTCATGAGAAGGGAAAAGAATCATGAAGGTAGAGAATGGTATCACTGGAGGCAGCATGAAGAGGCAGGGGAGAGGCCTACAACAGGAGGCGCTGAGTTGCTGCGGCCGAAGCCTTCACTTTTGCTTTATGCGTTTGAGGGATTATTGAGACGGGTCACAGTCACCGCTGGGAATCGGAGAAAAACGCGGTATTCGAATCGACAACTAAGAGACTGCGTGACCAGCACGCTTCCGATTACCAGTGCACATTTGAAGAGGCAGGAGACGAAGTGGCTGTGGGAGGTTGAGAATGATGCCTGGAACAAGCATATATGTCTTCTAAAAGAAGAAAGGGGAGCTTTGGAAGGCAGGAAATGTTGCTTTAGGAGGCACTGTGAGGAACAATAGGTGTCATGTAAGACAAGCAAAGATAACAAGTATTCGGGAGGTAGGGGGCTATACTGTACCTTAAGTAAAACGAGGAAAAAAAAAAGTCTAGTAGAGTACGGAAAGGAGCTTTAGGAGGTCGCCTACGACGATTCAGGAGGCAAAATGAAGGAGGTTGCCCCGTAAAAGAGAGGAAATGGGGAACATTACGAGGCAATAAGAGATCCTACAGGAGGCAGGATGAAGAAGAGAGGTTTTCTTGTCGAACAAGGAGGCGAGGGAAAAAAGCAGAAAATGACAAGACTCTGGAGGTAGATTGGAGTTCATTAGGTGAAGGAGCCAAGCCAAACGCGAGAGGCTGTGGATCGACGTACAGAAGTTGAGGATCCTACGCCAGGAGGCGCTGAGTAGCTGCAGCCGAAGCCCTCACTTTTGCCCTATTGTGGACTTGGACTATTGGGGCAGGTAACAGTCTCTTCTGGGAATCGGAAAGAAATACGGGAATCGAAGCCCCCAACTATGAGACTCCGAGACCAGTAACCTTCCGGTTACGACACCAGCGCACAATGGATACAGAGGGTAAAAAGGTGTGTTGGAATGAAAGAGGTAAAAGCTGAACTATAGAAGGTGCTGCTACTGAGCTGGCTGAAAACAATAGGCTATCGGCTACAATAAAAGGTATACTGTATGTTTTTAATGACGATTCTATACGGCTAAAGGAGGCGGTCTCCGAATGGAAGGGTCTCAACATCGATGAAGACCTCCCTTCATCCCGGGTCCGCTTCCTTACCTGCTTAAAATCATCCGTTCTTAGTCCATAAAGTGCTTTTCTGTGTTGAAAATGTTAAAAAGCCAAAGTCTACTAACAGATGAGGTGGAATGTGGATAGTGAAAGCGGGAGGAATTGTGGAGTGTGGGAGGGTACATGCGTACTAAAACCGAGGATCATAAAGATGAGGAGGCAGGAGGAGACAAGGAGAAATAGAAGAGGGAACAAGGAGTAGAAGAGGAGAAATAGAAGAGGGAACAAGGAGTAGAAGAGGAGGAGGAGGCAGTGAAGAAGGAAGTGGAGAAGGAGATAGGGGCGTTCAAAGTGGACCAGGTGAAAATGGAGGAAGGAAATATGGAAAGTAGGGATGGGAGCGGAGGAGTGTCTGAGGAAAGTTTAAGTGGAGAAGGTAAAAATGTATGAGAAAGTGGAAAAAGTAGAAACGTAGGAGAAAGTGGAAGAAAAGAAGGAATCGAAGGATGAATTGGAAGAGGAGAGCAATGAAGGAAAAGGAAATTAAAGAAAGGGAGAAAACGAAGGAGGAGGAAGTGTGGAAGGAGGGGCAGAGGTGGAGAAGGAAGCTGTTGCAAAAATAAGCTGAGGAAAAAGAAGTGGAAGAAGAGGAAGTGGAGGAGGATAAAGTGGAGTAGAAAGAGGTTGTATTGAACATGTGGAGTGGCCGTTATGAGTAAAAATTTGAGACAGCAAGACGGAGGAAAGCTAAAAAATGGAGATGAGAGAGATTAACTAGACAATGACGGAGATGAGAGTTGACAGAGGCTCTGTTTGCGTCAGACGATCTTATTCAGAGGAAAGTTGACTCGAATCAATCGATCAATTAATCGAGATCTCTTTTGTGGTCTAAGTCCGCTAGTCAGATGAATAAAAGGTACTGGTTTTAGCCGTAAAAATAAAGAATACAGATTGTGCCAATTTAGAAAAGAGGATAAGTTATCTACGACAGGGTTAAGATCTTGTAGTTCCTTTTATTGGCGTCAGGTGATTTTATTACATTTTGTGTGGGAAACTTCAAGAACGAAGTTAGAGAAAGAAGAACCCTCAGACACATAGAAGTTGCACTGTGAAGGCGGGAATAGAGAAGGGGGCCGGTGGAGGGGGAGAGGAGGAGGGAAAGGAGGGAAGGGGGAAGAGACGGAGAGGAAAGGGGAAAAGAGAAGTGGATAAGTTAAGGAGGAGAGACTTCCTCAAGAGAAGAGACAGGGAGGTGAGTTTGTTGGCAGCTGAAGGAATGGAGAGGAGAGAGGAGGAGGAGAAGGAAAAGAAGGAGGAGAGTGAGGAAGGAGAGCAGGAGAAGGAGGAGTTGAAGAAAGAGGAATAGGAGGAGGAGTAGAAGAAATAGAAGTAGGAGGAGAAAGAGGAGGGGGAGGAGGATGGGGAGGAGGAGGGAGACGAGGAGGGGAGGATAGGGAGCAGAAGGAAGAAGAAGTTCAAAAAGGCATATTTTGCATGTGTGGCGAGAGGCTGGCTTAGAGGACGACAGGCGGATGAAGGTTCCGGGGCCTCATAAAGTGCCGTCGGCGAGGCCGGAGGCAGGCACCTTGGGGGAATTCGCTTCGGGATCTAACCCTTTCGGTACCGGGGGTCCTCCTCTTTCTCCTCCTCTTCGTCCTCCTTCACCTCTTCCTTCTCCTCCTCTTCCTATTCCTTATCCTCTTTTCCTCCTCCTCCTCTTCCTTCTCCTCCTTTCCTCCTCTTCCTCATCTTCCTTCTCCTCTTCCTCCTACGTTTCTTCATCCTCCTACGTTTCTTCATCCTAATACGTTTCTTCATCCTCCTCCTTTTCTTCCTCCTCGTACTTTTCTTCACCCTCCTCCTTTTCTTCCTCCTTCTCCCCTTTTCGTCCTCCTCTTTTTCTTCCTCCTCCTCCCCTTCTTCTTCTTCTTCTTCCTACTCCTTCTAGTTTTCCTAGTGAAAGTCTATTCTATTCCTTTCCACGGCCCCCCTCGGGAGTGAAGGGGATCCTAGCCTTTCTGCACTAGCCTCATGTCTACTGGGTACATTTTTTCCGTTCATTCTAGCCGCCGCCAGGCGATTTTATTGTCCCAGTGGCCCCAACCATCGGCAGCGTTCGGGATAATGACCCTCCTTGAACATACATTAGCGAAACGGGAATAAATGTAGGAATCTATAAACTGGGATGATGTAAAGTGTTTCCTCCATTTCTGGAGTATTTATGATACATAAGATCGCCCACACAGACATTCCAAACTGTATGAATGCGAGGTAACTGTTGGCAAGGCGAATTTTGAAATAAGGAACATTTACATACAACATACATGCACACATACACCCATATATGGATTCATATATATCATATTTTATATATATATATATACATATATATATATATATATATATATATAATTCTTTGGTGTAACATATATTTTTCCTCCTCTTCTTAATGTGATTCAAACAACTGTGCCCACCGGATATTACTATATTCTGAACTAATCTCCCCTATTCTACCACAACGATAATGGGGACCTGTGAGGAAGCAGGGGTTTTAGAGGGGGAGGCAATGGCAGAAACTAGTCATTTCCCTTTGAAGTGAAGATTAAATTGCTCAAATCCTAATTTAAACATAAGTAGAAACATACGTTTCCTGGAAGATTATAGTAAAACCAACCGCCCGCTAAAAGGTGTAATCAACCAAACCTGACATAACCTAGCTAACCTAACTTAATTAGCCTAACCTAGAAAACCTAGCCTATATTTCAACTAGCCTAACAAACCTAACTAACCTAACCTATCTAATCTAACCTAACCTACTTAACCTATCCTACCTATCCTAAAGCTAGCCTACCTAGTCAGGGATATTTCCCAATCGGATTCAAAGATGGCCCATCACATGCTCTCAACATAAATGGTGCTTCAGTCGGTGGCGAGTAACGGGAAGGTTGCTGGAATTATTTTCCACCATCCCTTAATATTACTTTGCGGGAAAAACATTAAGAAAAATTGTCGTCGTTGTTGTAATATAGATACCAAAAAATAAATTTTGCTGTGCAAGGGGGTGAGACGAGAACTCACAAATACCATGGATGTGGGTGGGTGTGGTACAGATGAGAGTAAAAGGGAAGATATAGGCAGAATGTTTGTGAAAAGATGGATGTGTTGGAATTGAGTAAAGCTAAGCTGAAAGGGAGGGGCGAGTTTGAGTTTGGGAGTGTATTTGGGAGGGTCTCGGGACTGAGAGGACGAGGGAGAGAAGGGGTGGCTATACTAGTAAGTGAAGAGATACATAAACGTGTGTGAAATATATATATATATGTACATATATATGTATATATATATATATATATATATATATATATATATATATATATATATATGTGTGTGTGTGTGTGTGTGTGTGTGTGTGTGTAGGCACACATATATATGTATATACAATATATATATATATATATATATATATATATATATTATATATATATTTATATGTGTGTGGAGTACGCTTGGAAAAGTAACGTATTTAAGATCTTCTTGGAGAGAAGCCTATGCTAATAAGTTTTTACTTTCGACTGAAGAACTCATGTTTGCCTTATGTGCTCGGGCGTATTCATAGTTTTTCACCACAGAGTTATTCTTATTTGAATGAATTTGTCCGACTTTTTTTTTTGGGGGGGGGTATCGACCCATAAGGGCGTCATTAAACCTGGTGTGAAGTTGTTTAGTATCTACGTTTTTTTTGTTCTCTTTTCTTCCTTGTTGTGACTTTAGTCAAAATGGGGTTATGTAAATCAAAGGAGCATTTGTTTGGTGTAGGTTAGTATAGCTTTTTATACGAGTATAGTGGCTACTCACTACTGAAATGTATAAAATGGTCGACATATATAGTTTTATATGATGTATTTCAGTGTGTTTACGTGAATTGTGGTAGGACAGAGTATGTTTATATGAAATGTTGTACTTCAATATAATTTCAGACATGGTGGGGTACTGTGGTAAATCAACAGACTTCAGAAGGTAGCGTGGTTGATTAATGTAGCTGTATATCACATGTGGTGATTCACTGTGGCTTCAGCCAGGGTGTGGTAGCGTGGTCGCCGAGTGCACCTCGACATGCACCATGCATGATTAATACAGCTTTATATTAAGTGTGATATTTGAGCGTCTTTATATTCACGTGAGATGACGAGGAGGGAGGGTCGTCGTTTAATGGAGCGGCTGGCCCTGCTATGGATGTAATTATTTTGTTGCATTGCTTATAGCCCAGGTCAGTGGGCAGGAGTCAGGGATGACCCATAATCCACAAAGAGCTAGAATAAAAATATATGGGTGGCGGGTGTTAGTGGATTGGGTCAGAGCGGGTGTATGCCTTGACTGGATACCTCCCTTATAATGGGGAAGAAAGCTACTGGTATATAATATAGTGATATCTGAGTGTGTAGCTTTAGACAGGGTGTGGTGGCGCGACGAGAAGGAAGGAGCATCGGGAGAAGCCGAGAACGAGCCGGAGAGGCAGGCAAGACTACAAGAGTTTCCTTATATTGATTTGAGTAGACATAAAGTTGATATCGGGTATTGGATGATGTTCTATGCTGGTGGTTGTGGTGGTGGCAGCCGTAATGGCAGTGATGGTAAAACTGGTGGTGTAAGTGGGGGAGTGGAATATGTTACAAGGATGTTGCAGGCCCTGTGTAGGCCTCATGGTCTCTTGCAGTCTTCTTCATTCTTATGTTCTTATATAAAGTAAAGCGGTTTTGGTAGTGGTGTTTGGTGGTAGAGATATTGGTGTT
>NC_134778.1:84316438-84318938 GCF_046742065.1 Oratosquilla oratoria
CGTCATCTAAGGATTAAAATCTTTATTCCATCACCCAACCCTCGGGAGAATGTACATCGCTAACCAGAATAAAATGTACAAGTTTGTGTATTTTTGCAGCAAATTCATCGATTCAGGCCTAAGATTAGAACCCTTGACAGAAGAAAGAGGCAAGATATTAGACATAATTGTTGACCTTCTCTAATTCGAGGATTTTCGACCTGTTTTCTCCTGTAGTTCATATCTGTGTTACCATATTTTAGGTTTATAGAAGTCACTTAGCTGCACACATGCATTCATACACACATACATACAGTAAATACATATATACATACTGTACATACATACACACATATATACATGGATTTATACATACATAATACATACATTCGTACATACATAAATACACACAAACACGCATACATATATATAAATACATTCATACATATACATACACTCATACATATATACATACATACATACACACATACGTACATATATACATATATTCATATTTGCATACATACACTCATACATGAATACATACATACATACGTACGTACATACATATATTCGTATATCTCCATAGTCTGAAACAGTGCCACATAAGTCTCCCCTACTAGTCCATGCTTTCCTCAACCTCCATCATCTCTGGATCGAGAGTCCCTTCCACCAAAACCACTCATCTTCAAACCCCATTCGTTGCTCCCCCCCGGCGCTAGGCGAGCGTCCCAAGACCCAGGAGCTTTATCGTTCTCCTCATAGGCAATTCCCAATGACATTCCCTCCAATATTCGGCCCCATTAACCAGAATTATACAAGGGAGAGCCACGTCCACGGCCCTCCACTTACAGGACCAACATGCATTAGTGCCAACGTCCCTCCGTGGCAGAGCCAATAATCTTCAGGTCTGGTCCTCTTTGTCACACACGCGACTTTCTTTGGCCAAGAAGAACTCTCTAACCTCGCGACTTGAGCTAGCCTCGCCCCTGCCCCAGTCCATCTCTATGGTGCCCCGTCGGTAGCCTGAGGGATTATACTCTATTTCGATAGAAACCAGCATAGAAAAGGAACATTTTTATATCACATACAACATACCTATATGCCCGCACGCACACACGCACACACACACACACAAACACACACACACACATGCAACACATACACAATGGGTAATATACAGTACTTCAGATTGGAACAATACTTAAATTTTAAGTTAGTTATGATAATGGATGATTAAGAGACATGTCCCAAGAATTGTATGAGCTGTTCTCTTACTGTATAATGCAATTAGGTAAATAAAATTATTAGTTTTACACATACACACACACACGCGCGCGTGCCCACACACACATACACACAAATAAATAAATCTATACAATTCAAATTGGTAACGTGTTCAATTTTTCAGATAGGTTTGATCATTGGAAGGTAAGAGACAAGACCCCATGAGCGTTGCTCCTTTCTTTTATACGACAATTAAACAAACACAAACAAACAAGTCCTGAAACACTAAACGACAATAGAGGATATCCGAAGGAACGGTTCACGATGAGAGAAATTGCTCACATAAAAAAAAAAAACTGTAACCCTCCCACCGCACGTGGAACGCAAACATGTACACACACATACGTATATGTATATATACATACATGTATATATATATATATATATATATATATATATATATATATATACATACATACATACATACATTCACGCACACACATGAAAAAGAGAGCACAGATACCGGTTTAATGCATTCTTAGTATTCAATTTCAAGTGTGTAAAGTGATGGATATCCGACCATGTTGTCAGGTAAATGGCAACATTCACCTAGAGCTAGTACAGAGTTGAAACGGTACCGATAAAAATAAGAAGCGCCTGACAAACTCCTATACATCTTGGTTTAGGATCTATATCTAAATCTAGTTAATGCATTTCTTCCTGACAAGATATGACGTCACGATCTATGAGGCTAGAAAGCCCTAGATTGCTGTAACTCAGCGTGTTGGTCACGTGGCCTTGTCTCTCCCATCTTAACCTAATCTTAGCTAAACTAATTCGACCTCATCCCAACTAATCTAAGACATCCTAATCTAGTTTCACTTCACTGATCATAGTCAAAAGCTTATCAGGAGGGCTGGGGTCGTGACGTCACTCAAACACGATGACAGCTGACAACTGGCCGTGGATTTGTCCAGAATGACATACCATATGTTATCTTTAAGCCATTTTTCGTATCGGGTGGTGCTCATCTCCGTCATATCCCCTTCGGTATCGGAGAGGTTATATTGTATACTATCTAAATAACTTGCGGACTTGCACTTAAACATAAACACGCACACATACTCAGATATTCTATATATATATATACGGCCGCAGCTTTCCGCGCTCTAATCCCTCGTTTTCCCCTTCGGCCTCGGCCTCGGGGCGGAACCCCAACACGGGATCCCCAGCACGAAGAAGAACGCGAAGAAGAACGCGAAGAACGCGAAGAAGAACGCGAAGAAGAACGCGA
>NC_134778.1:84326438-84331438 GCF_046742065.1 Oratosquilla oratoria
AAATATACAATTATAGATATATTCGCATGATAAATGTGTCTGTATCCTCGACCACCTCCGGATTCACTCTGACAAGATGACGACCGATTTGCTAATAATTAATCCAGAGATTTGTCTTCCCCTGGTTCGCTATCAGAGGAAATGATATTCAATTAAACGGTCTTGTATTAGTCTGTACAACAACTTGTAATGAAATCTATTTTAACAATATTTCTCAAGATTTTATGAAATGAATGATGTTCTAAGACCATTAACACCATATTCGGTTGTATCAGAAACGATTTATATAGTTTAACTAAGCAAAGCCTCTCAATTTCATATATATATATATATATATATATATATATATACATATATATATATACCTCTATATACAGTACATATATATATATATATATATATATATATATATATATATATATTAAAAACACTTTATGTATACTAATATATACAAGTATATACATATATGTTTATATGTATGCATGCATGGATTCATATACTTATGAACGTGAAATGCACATTAATAGGCAATAGGATTTTTTTTTTCAAGTAATTTTGGTTACGTCAAGTCATGTCACATCAAATCAAACCAGATCAAACTTGACTACGCTGGACTGGGCTCAATTTTCTTGGTCTTGACTAGGATAGGCTGGGCCAGGATAGGCTAAGATAAGCTAGGCTGAGTTGAACTGGGTTGGGTTAAGTTACGTTAGGTTGGGTTGGGTTAGTTTACGTTGGTTTGAGTTGGTTTTGAGTTGGATGACTAGGTTGAATTGGATGACTGGATCATATTACATTAAATTAGATTAGTTTAGATTAGGTTAGGTTACCACCTTCAACAACTTTTGTCGCAGCTTTCTATTCAATAGGCATTCGAGAACTATACATCTAAAACAGTTATTTTCGGATTTGATGTAAACTTCATTTGCAGTAAAAATGTGAAATGAAACGAAACGAAATTAAAAAAAAATGTTTACGTCCAGTGGGCGTAGCATTTTCTTATCCACAAGGAAAGCCATCTCATTACGGCTCGTACCAACTATTCCACGACTAATCTCACTCATTACCCTCATGGAGCCTCAATGACTCATTCTAACCAACTCAAACGACCCAATGCAATTTTCAGCCATGATTGAACGCACGCTGCTTTCTCTGTACGTCTGTCGTCTGAATCGCCCAAGCAGTCAAACAGGCAGGCAACCTGGGGGGCAGACAGACAGACAGACAGACAGTCACGCAAACATGGATGTATGCAAACAGACATGAAAGTAATTGGGCAGGCAGACAAAGTGGCTGGCTGGCAAGAAAGCTATCAGGCAAACGGGTAAATAGGATGGCAGGCAAGTAGGCAAAGAGGTAGGTAGGTAGGTAGGTAGGCAGGCGGGTAGGCATACGAGGAGGAAGGTATCCAACATGCAAACAAACAACAGGATAGACAGGAAGGCAGGCAGGCAGGCTGGCTGGCTGGCTGGCTGGCTGGCTGGGAGTGAGGCACGCAGGCAG
This sequence comes from Oratosquilla oratoria, assembly GCF_046742065.1. NCBI lineage: Eukaryota > Metazoa > Arthropoda > Malacostraca > Stomatopoda > Squillidae > Oratosquilla > Oratosquilla oratoria. The sequence continues at coordinate 84,327,942 of NC_134778.1, forward strand.
ACAGGCAGAGAGGCAGTCAGGCAGCTGAAGCGCTGGGCGTGGGGCCACACCCAGCTTGCTGTTCCTTCGCTCAGCGGTGGCGGGCGGGTAGGGGGTGGAGGACGGGCGAACAACAATAAACTTGTCAAGGAAGCATAAGGGAGAAAGAGGGTTTATTTATGTACATACATAGGGAGACAAGGAAACGAAGACACTAACTGTATGCAAGAAAGTCCATATGTTGTACGTGAGCACGCTCATGGACATACACACGAGCTTGCGCACAATTATATATGATTTTAGCACATGTATACGTACACGGAAACACGTACATAGAGACAAGTACACAGGCGTATATGTACATACATGAACACATATGCGTAAACATACACGTAAATGAAAACGGAATTATAAACACATCCACACTCACAAGCATGTGGGTGTGATGTACAAACAAATACACGGGTACATGCACATTGATTATATCACAATCTTTTCCACACGCACACAAACACATACAAATATATACTGTACATGGGAAAAATACACATAAGTCTTCATACACATTCGTAATACGCACATAAACACACACACACACACACACACACACACACACACACACACACACACACAGACACACACACACACACACGCACGCACAAACACACGATCGCGCAGTCACAAACAAGTGCACACTGTTGTACAGTTGGCGTACCTTTACATGCATAGACACTTAACATCGATACATGCCTGATTGTTTACATATTACTTACTAAAGGTTTTAAAGAGGATGTACCCTTCTAACAAGAAAATTATTTAAAAAGAACTGCCGTATAACGTGACTTTGTTCAAGATGCAACCAGGTGATTTTATTCAGTCAAGAAGAGTCCTTTGCACGGAGGAGAGGGTGATGTATGTTCCTATCAGGCAGGTGACAGGGGCTTGCATGATACACTACCCATCCCCACCATCGTCCCGCTCGATTCATTCCACCTATTTTCGTGTCATTTTCATTTCAGTTCACTCATCTTCCTCTCTCTCGTTACTCTGCACCATATTCTCTTACGTTTCTGTGAACGTAATGTTAGCTCTTATTTTCATGAACACTGTTTAAATTTTTTTATTTTTTAGTCCTATTTCAATTGTCTTGTTATGGTTAACGTCTTTGCCTTTCTCGATGAAAAGCTGCAAAAACTGTTTCGATCCCTCTTCTAAAGCATTTAATCCTCTTTAACCGTTCCATTGCATTTTGTGACTTTAATCGTCTATTGCAGCCATTGTTAGAGGATTTCATTCAACTTTAGAAATCCCGCTCAAGATACGAATGTTGTTTGAATATTTTGTTTTGTCTGTAATCCATTTTTTATTTATTCATCAATTTGTTTATTATTTATTCTTTCACCTTAGATAAACAACTCAATGTGTTCGTATAGTTTTATTGTATTATTTTATCTGTAATTAAAAATTGATTACAACAACCTAATCTATTCGTCCTGGCCTCCGACATAGGCTATCACACCTAACCACTTCGTAGACCATGTAACGAACCTCCCAAAAGAACGTGGCCTCAGGTTTGATCCCCAACTGTTTTCGGTGAGTGGGATTTGCCCTGGCTCCCCCAGCGTATTGGGCAAAGGTGGCAATTTCAACCACAACAAAGCGTCTCATGATAAAGTTCCTTCACCATGTTTGTGAACGTGTGAATGTGAAATTGTTGCACAAGAGTTCTATGTCCGCCAAATCTTCCCATTACCTTCTTTCGTACAAATTTTGTTGTCGCACTTTGTCAAAACTCTAGTTCTTCTATTCGCCTAACCAAAACGTTCATCTTTTCTCGTCTTTAGTTTATTTTTCTTTCTCATTCCCGTCCTCCTGTCCTCCTCTTCTACTTACCTCCTTGCCTTCTCCTACTCCCTCTGCTTCCTATTTCAGCATTTCCATATATTTCTGCCTCCCTTTCCCCATCCTCATTTCTTGCCTTCTTTCCCCCTTTCCTTCTCTAATTACCTTTCTATCACCATCCCCCTTCTAACTATTCCTTCTCTCCCCTCTTCGTCCTTCCTCTCTTTGTTCCAGTACTTCTTTGTCTTGTTTATTCCTCCAATCCTTCTATATTTCTTTCCTCTTCTCCTTTCCCATCTCCTCGTACTGCTTTATTATTTCAACCTCCCCTTTCACCTCTATCTCCCTTTCCCCCTCATTTCCTCCTCTCCTTCCATTCATCTCTCCTCCCACTATCCCTCTGTCTTACCACACTCTCCCCTTTCACCCCTGCCACCTTTTTCGCAAACCCTGTCCCATCCCCCTGTCTGGCGTGGCAGCCGCAAAACTAAAGCTTTGTCAGCCAATAAATCCATTGGAATTATGCTACAATACATCTCGTGTGAGGGCGCGCATCCGCGCGACCGGCTCTGTGGTGGGTATGCAGACTTGCATGCTGGAGTTAAAGTTGGAAAGGAAGGACGACGAGTGGGTGTGAGGAGGGGGGGAGGGAAGGGGAGAGAAACGGGCAGGGGAGAGGGGATATGAGACGGACGGGGAAAGGTAAAGGAAGGACTGGGAAGGGATAAAGGGAGGACGGGGAGGTGGAGGGAGGAAAGGAAGGGGGGCGAGGGGAGGGAACGAGGTCAGGGAGGAGAATGGAAGGATGAGGAGAGGAGGAAGGAGGGAGGGTGATGGAGGATAAGGGGAGGAAAGGAAAGGGAAGAGCGAAGGGAGGAAGGAGAAACATGGGGACGGGGGGGGGGAGAAAAAGAAAAGGATACGAAGAGGTTGAACGAGGATGTGAAAGCCAGACAAATTTTCATTTGTTGATGTACAGTTGACAAGATTTCCGACTGGTCCAGCAAACCATGAGATGCGGCTTATACGGCTACAGAACTTTTTGTGTCTTCATAAAATGTGATTTGGGTGCAAATGTTTCTGACGATGAGCATTATAATCTGTTTATTTCACCTCCACACGCGATCACGCATGTGTTGCTGCTAGATCTGTGTTGAATGGACCACACAGAAGTCTTGCCAAATGTACACGAAAACGGCCGAGATGTAAAGGACGAGGAAGGAGAGCGTAAAATTTGAGAAATAATATCATTATTATTTTTTTTTTTTAAGATGTGAAGTACGGAAAGCCTTGGAAGAAACAGATACTGTAGGTAGATTTTGAAGTACTGAATGTTTCATGATGAAAGTAGGTTTGGTATGTATGAAGACTGAAAAGTTTCCAGGAGACAAAGGCATTCTTGGTTGAGCCAAAATCTATTTATATGTATGTGTATATGTATATATATACATATATATATATATATATACATTATATATATATATATTATATATATATATATATATATATGCAAGTTTGTTCATATAGAGGAAGCCAATGATATATAGATGACGTATTGTAGGTTGCTTTCTCCCTCTCTGAGATCAAAGAAAGCCTAAATACGACGTGACGTCACTGAAACTATGAGATCATCAATAAAACTGAACAGAGACTGTGTACTTCGACTTTAGGTAAGA
>NC_134778.1:84338938-84358938 GCF_046742065.1 Oratosquilla oratoria
GCCGTATGGTGACGAATTGTGCCAGAAACCCCACGAGTATTTTTATCCTCCCCCTCCTTTTCCAGCCCGTTGTATTATAACGTCCGACCATTTGATACAACCGCCCCCTCCCCCCACAGCTTTATTACAGCCTACCTTCGTCCACTGTTTTAAACCCCGTACATGGGGCGGGATTCGAGAGCAAGTTTAAGGGCGATTCAATTATTCGAGGGATATGGAAATGTGCAGAGAGGAACTCTCAATGGGAATCTTTACGACGGTTGTCGGACACAAGATCGGCCACATCACCACATCTTCGCCCCTTGAAGGCCGAGGGGAGGGAGGGGTAGAAGAGTGGTTTGGGGTGGACACGAAGGAGAGGAAAGAGTGGGAAAAGAAATAGGAAGAGAGCTAGATAGACAGATAGATAGCTAGATAGATAGAGATAGATAGGTAGGTATATATATATATATATATATATATATATATATTTATATATATATATATATATATATAGAGAGAGAGAGAGAGAGAGAGAGAGAGAGAGAGAGAGAGAGAGATGGTGAGAAAAAGGAAAAGGAGGTGGGGAGAAATGAGAGCGATAGAAAAAAAGGGGGAGAAAGAGAGAAGGAGGATGGGAAAGAGGGGGGGGGATATGGAATGCAAGAGGAGTAAGAAGAGCGCTCGAAGGTGTGAAGGAGGTGACGAGTAGGGCAGGAGATAATGTGGGGGGGAAAAAGGAGAAATGCAGGAGGAATACGAAAATGAGGAAGAGTACAAAACGAAGATGGGATAAGAAAGGAAACAAGGAGGAAGAGAGGTGAGTAGATGAAATGGGAAACAGAAAGCAAGGAGGAGGGATGAAGAGTAGGAGGAAGCTGGGAGGAGGAAGGAAGAGGAGGGAGGGGGAGGGAAGAGGAGGAAGCAGGGAGGGGGAAGGAAGGGGAGGGAAGTGTAGAAAGGAGGAGGAATTAGGAGTAAAGGGGAGGGATGGGGAAGGAGCAAGAGGGAGGAGGAGAGAGATAAGAATAGGAATATAGTGGAAAAAGGGGAATGGAGGAGGGAATGAGACGACAAAGGAGGGTAGGGAGGAGGGTAAGGGGGGTGAGGGTGAGTGGGAGTAGGAAAATGGAAAAGGTGAGGTTGTGGATGAAGAAGAGTGGTAGGTGGAGGAAGAGGATGGGAAGGGTGAGGGTGAAGTTGAAGGTATGGAAAAGGGTGAGGGTTAGAGTGAGGATGAGGGTGAGGATGAGAGGGATGATGAGGAGGGAGAGTGGGAGGGCAAAAGAGAGAGGGTGAACGAGAGAGTTAGAGGGTAAAGGGAGGGAAGTAGAGGGGAGGGGAGGGGAGGGGAGGGAAGGAGGGCTAAGGGAGGTCATGCAGATCTTTGTCTGACCCTTACCTAAATGCTGAGTGACGTAATTAGCAGATTTCGTCACGTGTGTGTGTGTGTGTGTGTGTGTGTGTGTGTGTGTGTGTGTGTGTGTGTGTGTGTGTGTGTGTGTGTGTACGTGTGCACGTGTACATGTATGTGTATGGGTGTATCGAATTACTCGGTTTTTTCCACATAAAGGATTTCTGAAATTACAAGAGTACGCCTCCATTCTAGCATCCCCTGCAACTGTTTACCACTTAGATCTTCCTTAGCCTTCGTAAATGGTCCATTAGCGGCCAGGACGCTGGATTCTATCGATGTTATTTGCTAGTAAACACTACCAATTTAGGAAGTCGCTCCAGCCGTAGTCCTGGCAGTTGTTGTAGTCAAGGTAACAGCCTCAGGCGGTAACTGTCTTAACCGATTTCGTTGGCAAATGTACGTATATCGTAAACTGGTCATTTAGGAAAAATGGGTTTCATTAAATCTTGTTTCAGGGTCTCACAGACTAAGGCTTGTCAAGGTAGTTGCAGTTGTACTGGTGATGATGGTGGTGCTGTTGGGAGTCGTAGACTACAACCTAGTCATATTCGTTGGCATGGTGGAACAAGTCATGGTAGTGGAAGGGAAAGCAGTGGTAATGGTAGTGCTAGTTTTACCGATGATGATGGTAGTAGTGACGATGGTAGTCACAGTATTCATTGTTTTGGCTGTCGTAGTTGTTGCAGTGTGGAACTGGACGTGATGATGATGATGATGGTGATGATGATGATGATGATGATAATGATTACGAAGATGACGATGATGATGATGATAATGATGATTATAATGACGATGATTATAATGACGACGACGACGACGATGATGATGACGACGACGACGATGATGAAGATGATGATGATGATGATGATGGTCATGATGATGACGATGACGACGACGACGACGACGACGACGATGATGATGATGATGATGACAGTGATGGTGATGTGTAGTGGTGAAGGTGGATGGTAAAGGTGACGATGGAAGTGATGGTATGTGACGGAGAATTGAGGCAGATGCGCGAGTGAGGAGAGGGGTGTGGGGGGGTGGGGGTGTCCGGGGAGCGGTGTGGGAGGAAGTCATGTGTTCGTATGTTCGTTTTCAGCCGTAGTCCGATTGCGTTTCAATGCAAACCCCTTGGTACCGAAACAAGTACTAAACACGAAAGGTTCCGAAACACAAAAATCTCTCCCATCATATACATTTTCACACACACACACACACACACACACACACACACACACACACACACACACACACACACACACACACACACACACACACACACACACACACACACACACACACACACACACACACACACACACACACACACACACACACACACACACACACACACACACACACACACACACACACACACACAAATCTATCAGTACAAAGAAGCTTCAGTGTTTGATCCTGCCAACATAAGACTGGCACTGAAAGCGTGTGCCAACACTAAACGCCTCGAAAGATGTCAAAATAGGAAAACACTAACAACATTTATGTTGTTCATCACTGCTGTCAGTTCTTTCAACCCAAACTCAATAACCAGGTCGTTGCCTTTGTCTCCTTCAGCGAGTCATTATCAAACCAACAATACCGCCAAGAGACTTAAAAAAATCTTACGCGAGTAATACAAACAGTTTCTTCTATCTGTAATCTAAAATTCTAAAATATTTAAACATTTTGAACTAAAAGTTCCAGAATATGAAAGTTTGTGGTGTATCCGTTGTGGACGAGCACATTCTAAAAACAAGACATATTAGAAAAACGTTTTCGCTCCGAGTATTGGAAATAACTAAATTCTAGATAGTAGAGAGAAATATCTTTACTACATCCAACTCCATATCTCAACAGAGTTGTAATTATAATAGTTTTCGAAATTCTAGTAAGACAAATAATAAAATCAAGAAAATACAGCCATTACCAGTGGCAACAATAGACGTTCGACACACATTCAGTGGAAAGACAGTAAGAAGCTTACGGGGATTCAAGTCAAAATCACAACAACAACAAAAAAAAGTGCTGGACATCCTGTGTAAAACATTAAAAAACTTGTCTGAATCACAAATCAAAGCAGAAATAAACAATAGCATATTGTGTAGACACTCAAAGTTAAAGCCACGAATGTATAAGATCATGTTTATAGACACTCAAAGACTTATCATCATCAAATTCAACAACATAAGTACACAAAAACATCCTGTGTAAATGCTTTCAAGAGCTTACAGTGATCAATATTAACATGAATATATAACATATTCGAAAGCTTGCAGTAGCATGGCTAATGCAACCTTTATCACAACAGAACCCAAAACATCATAACGCCGAAAGACACGACTGTAAAGTATCATACTCAGCAATACCAAAGGCACAACGTCAACAAAGGCATCACGATACCACACATTACAACACAATCAAAACAAAAGCCGAAGCATCTTAATTCCTTGATAGATATTAAAACAAGGGCAGTTGCCTGTGGACACTACAAAAGGCACGAAACGGATACCCTTCCACACCCCTCCTACGCCATGTCAGTATCACAGAGACACAGGAACATCCCCCTCCTCTGCCCATCAACATCACGAAGGCACACCAGGACCCCAGCTCTTTCCCGATATTACAATGACACACCAGAATCTCTCTCCCTCCTCCGTCCATCAACATCAAAAAGGAAACAGAACCCCTTCAAATGTACATCAGGACCCCTACCACCTCCTCTTCAACACCACAAAGCGGCACAAAGGCACACCACGAACCCCCCTGTCGCCACCTCAACATCACAAAAGCAACATGGTGACTCCCTCTCCCGCCCCCAACATCACAAAGGCGCGCCAGGAACCCCGTCCTCCGACCCTCGCCATCACAGGGAGGAGCAAGAGAGGAGCCACAATTCTCGGACTGATCGCTTGTGCACCTCACCTTTAAGTCACCACACCCTAAACCTTTCGTGGCCCTTCCTCCTCCTAGGCCTTTCCCGGAATCTCCGGCCATTTCACTTCGGTTTCTCTTCTCTTTCCCCCCTCCTCCTCCACGACTTTTCGCTATCTCTGTACACTTCTGACATCCTCACAGACGCTCTCAACCTTTGTGGATGTAATGCAAGTCCTGGGTCAAGTGCGTTCGTTTGTCTAGTCACGGACGCTGACGGGATCTCACGGGTCATAATACAACGTTGCATACATTGCCTATCGTTCTTTCTATATTTCCTCACACTGTCACTAATTCTCGGAAACTTGTTGGTAATGTACGTCAAACTAATCTTTTTTGCCTAAGAGTTTTTACAACTCATCCCTTAACGTGTATTTCTAGTCATTCCCTGTACATATTCATCTCCTTGATAGATACAGTAAAACGTGTTCGTGATATAAGTCGCTGATTAAGTGAATCTGTACTCTACGCCGAAAACGTCCTATTCCAAACAGATTACGATAAAACGTGAAATAACTTATCAATAATAATAATTTTTCTAACTTCCTTTTCTTAAGAGACATTACGATATTTTAGCTATATGCTGTATTTTCAGTACCAAGATAACTGTCAGTTATGTCTTAATGCACACAACCCAAACTAAGGGAATTTTTTTCTATTGGATCATCGTGTAACAAAATCTCAACTCAATTTCTAAGTTTGTTGCTGTGTTTTTACAACTTTAATCGTTTGTTCAGATGTTTATTCTCGTTGCCGAGAAGTGATTTACTTCAGCTGAGGGAAAAACCTTTTCGAAATGAAAGTGTTAACAATTTCTGCAAGTTCTCAATATCGTCAACCATCTTGTTGATCATATTTTTACTCCTTGATAAAGTGCTTCTACCAAACTCAAGTCACAGCTCAAGTTGAAACATCAAATACCTCAACAATCGTAAATGTATCTCGCTTCAAACACAACTCCCTTGATTCTGGTGTCCACCACTCATACCCATACAGTGCCAGAACAAAATGCATCAAGTGCGGCCGATTCTCATTACCTGCAATATCTTTAAAACAACCCCTCCCACCTCCCCCTTCTTCTCAACTCGTTTCGACATTTGGAACATTTTCTTTGTAGTATTTCTATCCTTTTAAATCCTTCGTCTACCTCTCAGGCATCTCGGTTCCTCCCACTAATCGCTTGTATATCTTTTTTATTCAAATAGACTACTAAAGGATATTGCTGTAAGATTCATTAAGTATTTGTTGGTGGATTCAGTTTAGAAACAGGTCGAAACAATTTTGCTAAGCGCGTGGTTAGTGAATGGAATCAACTTCTGTTGGATGAAGTTTCAAGATTTATTTGGATAAACACCGAAGCAATATTGTATAAGTTTTCCAACTGCAGGTAAATCTATTTGTTTACATATGCGTTCAATTGTTTGTTTATTGATCTAGTTATGTATTTATTCGTTTGTTGTTTGGTATTCGTTGCTTGGGTTTTCATTTATTGTTCTGCGTCTGACCTCGTTTTAGACAGAAAAAAATTCTCGTTATTGTTAGCCCAACGTATTTTTACATTCTCAACACTTTTATCACGTCATTCAATTTATACATTCATCTGTCTGCCGCCTGGCGATTTCATTCAGCTTACAGATGGCACCGTTGAATACTCACAACGTTGCAAATATGTCTAATATTATGATACTGACGAGTTGCTTTTAGTAAAGCCAGTCACTTATTGTAAAAAAATATACATATATATCGCAAGAAAATGTTAGCATTCATCTGCACATAATCACCGTTACTATAAATACCTAATAAATACAGTGGTGATATATGATCAAGTGGTGATATATGATCAAGAGTAATTTTTCAGTATCTATCATCTTAGGATTGAATAATTGACTTTGATTGATTTATTGATTTATTGATTTTTGTCCCATGCAACGTTGCATGATGAGCTTGCAACTTTCTTCTAACGTCAATAAGATACGTATACTACAAGACAAAGAAGAAGATAGTTGACAATGGTCAGTAATCAATAAATTCAATATCTGAAAGTAAATATTCTTTTTCTAACGTGATTATGAATGTACACCATAATCTACACTCATTTCCAAAAAAATATTAATCATAAGAATATTTCTTTTCCTCTGCCCCATTCCATTTCGAGTTTCTTTACATTTACCCCCCCCCAATACTTTCAAATAATTAAAAAATAATATTTTACCCCCAAGAAGTTGATAGCCATATCACCTTCTTTATCTCGATCTTTCGTTATCTTTGATATCCCCATAGTCCTTTTTCTACTCCAAGAGTGCTTTTCCATGACTTTTCAAGAACTTTTGGGCTCTCTAATTACCTTCAAAATCCGCCTTCAGTACTTCTAAAAATCTCTCAGAACTTCTGACATTGTTCCATGGTGGTCAGATTTTTTTTCATTACCTGCTCCTACCCGTATAAGCAAGCAAGCGCACACACACACACACACACACACACACACACACACACACACACACACACACACACACACACACACACACACACACAAACGCACATATACACGTATGTGTATGGTCATCAGCCATTAGCCTGATATCAAGTTTCTAGATTTCGTTCTAGCTAATCTTTAATGGTTCAGTTCAATTGAAGGACTTATCCCCGGCCGAAAGTGATAACTAGTCAATTAACAGACTCTATTCGTCTTCCTTAGCCAATTCCATACCGAATAGTTATCTTCATGAAGATGAAGAGAAGCCTTCACCATGGGGCGCTGAGTAAGTACGACAAAGTCGTCACCTCTGCCCGATCCACTTGGACTGTTGGGCCAGATAACTGCTGGGAATCGGAGAAGAGTTCGGGATTCGAACCTACAACTAAAGGAGCGCGAGACCAGCACGCCGTCCGACGACTCCACCAGTTCTTGCAGCGTCCTCTTAAATCTTCCGGAGCCTCACCCAAACTCTTTTTACTTCTTCCAAATCTCCAATCTTCGTTTTTGCTTCCCTCAAACTCCTCCAGCCGTATCTTTTGTACTCTCTGCCTACGTCAGCAATGTGCTTAGGTGTGGGATCCGACAAAGCTCTACACCATCTCTAGTAGTCCACATCTTTACATAACTCTACGCAACTCCGCGTAACGATAAACAGTTGAGATCCAACAGACCCTATGAAACCCTACACAGTTCTATGTAACCCTAAATGCTCTACGTAGCCTAATGCATCATGATACAGCCTCACGTAACTTTACGTAGCCCTAAGGCAAAGCTCCGAGCACCCCTTGATCACAATGCGTACCCCGAATTCATCTCACGTCACGCAACCCTACAAAAAACCTACGAAGTGCCACGTCACCGTACGCCCATTTTTCTTCCTTTGTGCGCTGGTGGTGTGCCGGTCTCGTATTTCCTTGGCTGTGAGTTCGAGTCCTAATTGCCAGCAGTGACTGCTACCTGCCCTAGCAGTCCCTAAAGTGCATTACAGGGCAAAGGCGACGGCTTCGACCGCAGATACACAGCGCCTCCTCCTGCACGGTTCTTAGCACCTTCTTTGTCCTTTTGCTAAGGTGGCAAGCTTTAGAGAATTCATTCCGGCTAACGTCGACGTAGATTTCATTCAGCGCAAGAGACGGAATGGTATTGAGGGGGTTGAACGCACCGCACCCCCACAAACCAATCTTGAATCCTGTTTTTCTTTTTCCAGATTCCATTTTCTTTCCAATCTCTCTCTCTCTCTCTCTCTCTCTCTCTCTCTCTTTCTCCCTCTCTCTCCCTTTTTTTATTCATGAATGATTCTCAATTCTCTTTCCATTTTCCATCACCTATGTTCCCTTTGCTCTTATCAGTTTCTCCCTTCTAGGAAATAATAGAAATTAGAACAAGAAGATATGAATAAACAGATATATAGGTAGAATTATAGATGACCGATAGATAAAGAAAATTATAATAGAAAACAACGACAACGACAATGATAATAGCAATCATATCAATAATAACAGCAACAATAATCATATGAAGAAGAAGTAGAAAAAGAAGGAAAGGAAAGAGAAAGAGGAAGAAGAAAAGGAAGAGGAAGAGAGAGGAAGAAAAGAAGAGAAAGAGGAGAGAAAGCAGAGAGGATGAGGAAGAAGACGAAGGAGAGCAACAAGAAGAGGGAGAAGAAAAAGAAGAAGAGGAAGAAGAAGAGGAAGAGAAAAAAAAAACACATTAATAAAGAAAACAATGACAGAAAAAAAGACATCCCGCCTTTGTAAATATTTCCCGTTCCTATTGCTACTTCTCTTTGTTTCCCCAACTACAAGAACTCTTCTCTTCAATTCAATTTCATGCTTCTCTGTTTTCTTTGTACCCCTTTTATTCCGTGGCGGAAACTTTCATCACTTATTTTGCCGAAAAGTTGGCTTGTAATTCTCACATTTCATTCGAATTACATGTTTTCATCCACCCGTATTTCCCCTTTTTACCTTATTAAAAAAAAAAAAAAAAAAAAAAAATCTGCGTATTTTCATCTTCATTTTTTTTCTTTCCTTTCTACCTTTCTTTCTCAACCCTATTTCTTTTCCCTTTCCTTCTCTTAACCAACTTCCTGAATTTTGTTTTTCTTTTTCTAATAATCGCCAGATAATTTTAATCTGGCTAAAGCCAAATATAAAAAAGATCTAGAGCCTAGCTCGATTGAGAACATTCACCGCGTCTTAGTACTTTAGACGTTTAACTGACGCCAAGTGATTTTATTCAGTTAAAAGAAATCCCTTAACAAGCGAAACGGTTAAGGTTTTCTGTAAGGATTCTCATATGCTTAAAGAAAATATTTTTTCTTCAGCATATCAAATGACATTCTACGTGTTTTTGTTGAGAAAACAAAATAGTTTGCCAAAGTGATTTCACGACGGAAAAAAATTCTGGAGGTGGTCGGTACCGCCGATTAATCGGAGGTTGAAGGAATAATAGCCCAGTATGATAACCCTTTAAGATATCCTGTGCTGTACCTCCTACTTTCCAGCCAGACTGCCTCATCTTTTGCTTCGTCCTTATTGACGTCAGTCATGTTTACTCGCAGCTCCATTTTACAATATAATATACAAGATGACGAACCAGTCCAGCGGGGGAGCTTTCCATGAAGCTTGCTGGAAGAGCGGGCGCTGCTAAAGTATTGCCCGAACCAACAACCTTTCTTTACAAAGAACGTTAGCGGACTGTTTGCAGTTTGCAAGCTTCGTTTGCTAACCAAGTTTCATATCCTATAAGAATATAAGTACAGCAAGAGATCTTTTTACCAGAACTGTTAGAGAAGATGAGGAGGATGAGGAGAAGGAGGATGAGGAGGATGAGGATGAGGAGGAGAAGGAGGATGAGTAGGAGGAGGAGGATGAGTAGGAGGAGGAGGAGGAGAAGGAGGAGTAGGAGGAGGAGGAGGAGGAGTAGGAGGAGGAGATGGAGCAGGAGGAGGAGGAGAAGGAGAATTCTAACATGTTAAATAGAAAAGAAAAATTGCGAGATGTTTGCAAACATCTAAAAACATTGTTGCCTAATAATAAACAATTGATGTGAACTAAGGAGCACGCTGGAGACCTCGTCTATTGAATGATTATGAAGAATGTTGTATTATCAAAGTTTCTAAGCCATAAAGAAAAAAATCGAAAACACGCACTGAGACCGTTGCATTCCATTGCCATCCTTTCGTTCAGTTTGTCACTGACATGATGGTAACAAGACGCTCACTAATGTAGACACACCCAAAAGCCTCTTTCACACAAATCACGAACATGTGACAAACTAGACAAAATAATACCATGGTATTTAGTAGTTTGTCATCAACATGTTGACAACTTCAAGTGTGGATGTGCTCTAGCATGGACATTACTGGAAACATTTTGTAGACATGTGACAAACATGTGACAAACTAAACAAAATGATGCAATGAAGCTTCGTAGTTTGTCACAAACATACTGACGAAAATTTGTGAATATTTTGTAAGTATTTTATGTCTGTTGGCGTTGCGGACTGCGCGGCAGACACATGACTAAAACAAAATTTGTGTCTCTGACGTAGAAGCAGGTCTAATTTATTGTCTGTAATGTCGCAACTCGCAGTTTTTCCAACATTATATCTGTCAGTGAGATGTCGGCATAAAAATATACATTTGATCCTGTTTGTTTCATGGTAAAATACGTGGAAAAAGGAATTTAAGTCTAGTGATTTTTTCATCACCATCCATTATTACGATAATTTTTTCCTTCTTTTTTGTGGAGAGAAAAATTACTTTGCCGACTTGCTTTTCTTTTAATGTTTTTTTTTTTTCATATTTTTTCTCTCAGCTCCGATCATTTTCTTCTTCGTCTCCAATTTTGTCGACACCAACCCTCACTTTTTCCCGTCTATTATCTTTATTTCATTTTATACATTCATCCTTGACCCACTGGTGTCTCCTTTGCAACAAGCTTTGCTTTCGGCGCGAGACTGCCAATAAGGATAGAAGCGCTGGTAAACTGCAATCCATAACAACACACTTTCCTATGACCAAGCTTGTAATCGTTGACAAGAGGTTAATTTAACAACCGTTAGCGCTAGCTGCACGTTAACTTACCGGGCAAGTAAGTGTTGACACTAGGATAGTTTGGGGGGCAAGATGACCAACTTTCCGTTGACACTGGACAAGTAGAGGGGTAATTTACAAGTCGCTAGTACTAGCGACTACTAAACTAGCCCCGTGTCAACGAAACTTTACGGTCAGTATTACGTCATGACAACTAGTTTCCCTCCTTTGCTAATCTTCAGCGGGCAAGCAGAGTTCCTTTTCCTCACCTACATTTTTTTTCTCTCTTTTTTTTTTTCCAACATTCTCTGTCTCTTCCTAATCGATGTTCTCCCTTCCCTTGAACCACTAGGACCCAAAAATTTGGGCCTGTGCCCGCCTTTGGGTTTCCTTGCGTGTATGTACACCCCCTCTGAGACACAAATGCAATCTAATTTTCATCCACAAAATAAAAGTTGACAGTCGCTCCATATGGTTATTTAAGGAATTATTGGTGAAAATTAAAGTGCATAAATAAGTACATAAATAGTTAACTGAATAAATAAATAAATAAATAAATAGACAAATAAATAGGTAATGAAAAAACGAAGATATAAACATATAGATAAATAAATGGCCAGATGAATGGACAAATGAATATATAGATACATAAATACATATGATAATAACCGCATGAATACATGAGTAAATGAACTAAACACATAAATACATAAATGAACAGATGAATAAATACATTCACAATTAAATGAATAAAGGAATGAATAGATACATCAAAAATCTAATTTCTATGGTTTTTAGAAGATTATCTGATTTACAAAGAAAAACGTGACTTTTACGTACACTATGTATTCCTTCTTGGCGAACATTGAACACCTTACTCCCTCCTCAAAATCTCCCAAGCCTCAGGGCACAGTCAGACTGCTCAAATAGAGATCAGAGGAGGTAGAACAGGTCTAAGCCCATATCTGTAGCCTAAGGTCGACATTAAAACTAAGGGAGCTGCCATCAAAGCTTTTATTACAAACATTTCAAATTGATGAATAACAAATTAACTTTCAGGTTTATAAGCAAAAGAAAATGATGCATTGAAAGAGAAACAGTTAAACAAATAAAGAGATAAAAATAATCAAATGAATACAAAATATGTACATCAATAAAAAGCTACACAGACTGACAGATAAGCTAATGAATAAACAAATAAATAGAAGATAAGATAGCAAAAAGAAAAGTTAAAGATCAAAAGATACAATCAATGACGTGGGGTTAACAGTACGTTGTCATTAATTTTGACCTAAATAATTTGAGAATGCTAAATATAGATGGAAACTCCGTTATTCAGGCAGGCATACCAAATCATTCAATACAAAAGATAATGCATTGGGTGAATGTGGAAATCAACCTACCTTTCATGTGCGATATGAATTATGGATATATCAGATCTATGTATTTATATATGCATATTATACACACACACACACACACACACACACACACACACACACACACATATATATATATATATATATATATATATATATATATATATATATATATATATATACATACGTATATAATTGTTTTTTTGCTACCTCCCTTGCAAAGGGGATAAAGTCTTTGGTATATATATATATATATATATATATATATATATATATATATATATATATATATATATATATATATATGTATATATAACATATATATATATATATATATATATATATATATATATATAAAGTAGCTTCCGTTTGTCTGTCTGTCTGTTTATTTGTTCACGAACTCCTCCTAGGGTTTTGGAGATAGACTCCCATAACCATATATATTCTGATACCCTATTATTCCAGGTACTTGGATAACTATATTTCATTTCCAAAAAAAAAAAAAAATATTTTAGCTAGGGTTAAGGGTTAAAGGAATATGGTGTGGTAACACGCCACTACTGTAGTGTCCCCTTAACATGATAGGCATTTTGAAAAATTACTATGATTAGACAAACCATTGTTTGTGTTTATATATATTATTTATATTTGAGAAATTAATGTTTCCACAATCTATGACAGCCTTTGTAAGGAGAAAGCATGTAAATGTAAAATGATTGCATAATTTTACCAAATGTTTAAATATTGGTTATTTTTACTTTTTCGTGGGCGGTAATATACTCGAGTTTAAAAATAATGAAAGATTGGTTCAATTCTTCTCTTACGGCCGAATACATTCTATTTCCAGAGGGCATCTCCCTCCTCAAATTGATTTTTTTTTTTTTTTTTTTTTTTTTTTACATTTTATTTGTGTTACCTTTTCCATTGAGTTATATTGATACGTGTAACTTTTCTCCACAAATTCTACCAAATTAAAATGATCATCATTTGCCCGCAGCAACGCGGGCAAATTTGGCTAGTATATATATATATATATATATATATATATATATATATATATATATATATATATATATATATTGCGCGGGTAATTTGGCTAGTATATATATATATATATATATATATATACAGTATATATATATATATATATATATATATATATATATATATATATATATATATATATATATATATATATACTTCTTCAGAGGAATGTGACTCCTTTTTCCACCTTCATCAAATTGTCACAATGTCCCAGCATACATATATATATATATATATATATATATATATATATATATATATATGTGTGTGTGTTGTGTGTATATATGTATGTATATATGTATATACATACATAGCCGACTCGTTGCGCAGTGGTAGAGTTCCTGGCTGCAACTACGGCGGTCCGAGTTCGAATCCCGCTCAGGGCTGAAATAGTTTCAGTATCACTGCCCTGCGGGTCGTTACTGCAACTCTTGTGGGCGGGGAGTTGGGTGTATGTGTGTGCGTGAAGGTCACAGTATTACCCATAGATCGTACTTATATGATCTCTGAGCTCTCTTCCGGGAGGTAAATAGCTGTCGATCAAGAATAAAACACACGATCTAAGTCCATGGGAAATCACATACATGCATGTATACACACACACATACATACATTATATATATATATATATATATATATATATATATATATATATATATATATATATATATATATATCATAAAGAATTACAACGGAGGAGCATGCTGACAGTAGACTTTTTGGTCCATAATTAGATCGGATGTAAAAAAAAATATAATAATGATCAATTAATAAATAAATAGATAAAAATAATAATAATATAAATAATAATAAATAAGATAAATAAATAGGTAAAGTTAGATAATGAAAAATAGGTAGATACTAAATAATAATAAATGAACAGATATATAATAATAAATAATCAAATAAATGGTAATAAACATACAGACAATGACAAACAAATAAACAAATTATATAAAATAAATGGCAGGCATTACAGCATCTTTCTTAGGTGTTCATCAAAACGAATCTTAAAGGTTCAAACTAAACTGAACTACACTGCACAGCCTCCATTCATTAACTACAAGGTTTGCGAAGTTGTTTCTACCCACTTTCAAATTAAATCTATTTCCTGACAATTTGAGACAAGTGAGAAAATTTTGTCACTTTTGATGTCAATTCCCTTTAGAATCTAAAAGACCTGTATCAAGTCACCTATGAGTCTACGCTTTTTTAGGGAAAATAGATTCATGTGTTTCTGTCGATTTTCGTATAGTTTTTTTTTATATTTGGAATCAGTTTTGTGGCTCATCGCTGTACTTTTTCCAATCTGTCAACGTCTTTAATGAAATTCGGTGACAATACGGAAACATATCCCAAATGTGGACGAACTAACGATTTATATACCTTCTTAATGAGAGATGAACTTTAGAAGTCAAAAGATCACACAATCAGTCCTAGAATATTACTTGCTTTCTCAAAGGCTGAAATATACTGTTTAGATGATTTGAGATCGTTACTGATAATTACGCCGAGATCCTTTTCACTATCCACTTTTGTTAACGATTTTCCAAATAACTTGTAATCGTACTGTTATTTTTACCTATGTGCATAACCTTACAATTACTTGTGTTAGATTTCATTATCCATTTTTCAGACCATTACTGTAGTTTATCTAAATTTTCTTGAATATCTAATTGGTTTAAGTGATCATTTGACATTTGGTACATTTTTGTGTCATCAGCAAATTTGGAGACAATAGATTTTAGTCCGTGGTCTATATCATTTATATCTACTATGAATAAAAGTGGCCCAAGGACAGAACCCTGAGCAACTCCACTCGTAATATTTTTCCATCTAGAAGTTTTGCCATTTAGAACAACTCCCTGGTTTTGATCGTTTAACCAATTACCAGTCCAACTTAATAGAATATCACTCGTTCCGTATGAAGCTAATTTAGTAAGTAGTCTTTCGTGGGGGACGGCACAAAAGCTTTTGCAAAGTGTAGATATATTAAATATATATCTTTCTTTTGTCATAATTCGAGATGACTGTGTTCTAGAATTCGAGTAAGTTAGTCACGCAAGAACGTTTCCGTCGGAATCCATGCTGTCTATCATTTATCAAGCAGTTACTTTCTAAATGATGTTCGATAGCATCTCTGATGATAGTTTACATAATTTTCCTACATACTCGTACATACATGCACGCACACAAACATAATTATATATATATATATATATATAGTGTGTGTGTGTGCGTGCGTGTGTGTATGTGTATATATATATATATATATATATTTATATATATATATATATATATATATATAATGTACATATAAATATACATATAAACACATATACATGTGAATATACATATGCATATATACATAAAATGTACACAAAAAAGAAAAGTCAATATTTATTTGAGATCATTTGCCAAATAAATTTTTAATTCTTTTGTTTTCCTTAAAGCGTCTAACTTAATGACTGCAACTTATTATGACTGTACGAATGCGCAGAGGAAACCGAACGGCTCCGACCGCAGTAATGTCTTTTTATTTTTAACTTCTAGTTGTTACTTGTTTGGCCCTCTCTCCTTTCTATTCACATCCTATGCTACACATTTTTCCTCCTTCATTTTTCACCTCTGTAACAAACTTTCATGTCCACTTATCTATGATTCCCAGAGGACAAAAGCTCCCGACCCTAACTCCTCTTGGGTCTCGCCTTATTGTTTCCCAAAATTAGTGCGACAGGGACTCTATTCCGCCGGGTCTCTTGCCCCTTCCTCACTCTCTCTCTCTCTCTCTCTCTCTCACTCCCCCCCTCTCTCTCTCTCTCACTTCAAATTGATCCACTTTAACAGAGGACTCAGGTTCATGTATAGCTATTGCACCAAGTTCGTGAGCCAATAACCTTTGACCTGTGACCTGACGCCACATTGATAGGTTTAATTTTGGCTAACGTCATGATACTCTGTTCAGCTGTGAACTGGTCCCTGACTGAGAGTGGTTACGATTCCGTGACACAAGAATGGTGAAGCAAAACTTCCATCAGACGTGTTAATGAAATTCATTCATATATCCAAAATATTTAGGTAAAATTCCCTTTTACAATTAAAGGAACTATATATATGTGTGTTCGCTCTGATTAATGATATTCATTTTATTGATAAGCCTATTAACTGTTGATTAAATAATTTTTAAAATAGATAAGGATTACGACTTCCTGAATGCGAAGCCGTCACCTTTGACTTCATTAGCAGCCAAAGGAAAATATTTTCATTTCACAATATGATGTATGAAAACATTATCTTTTATATTCTATACACTATCTGGTAGATGTATTCAAATGGATCAAAGACTTTAACAAGGTTAATGCGGGCAAATTCATCACATTAAGTCAGCAGGGCAGGACTTGTAGTAACGGATTTGAATTTGACAAAATTAGTTTGAAAGAAATAGGTAAGAAATGGTTGACTAAAATATCACTGACACGGGATTAGTTTTCTTGCCGCTAGTGTTGCCGCTAGTGTTAGTGCTAGTTGCCCATTGTCAACGGAAAGTTAGTAAACTTCGTTCCAAACTATCCTAGTGTCAACACTTACTTGCTGGGTAAGTTAAGCTGCAGCTAACACTAACGTCTTACAAAATTAGATCCCTGTAAATGAGGCTTAACAGAATGATCAAAGAATACAACAGACTTAGTAAACATGTAGTGAGCGCTGAAGAAATTGGTTTGTTTTAAGAGAAAGTTAGATAAATTTATGGAATGGTATTATTGGTGGTAAGGGGCAATGAACTACCTAGTGTGGGCCTTATGGTCTCTTGCAGTCTCCTCCATTCTTATGTTTTTATGTTATAATGATCTTATCGTTAGTTTTCCCTCTGCATCTATATTTTTCAATAAATGAAAACTCACAAGAATGATCTGGAGCTGAGCATTTTATAGTTACAATTAACACATCCTTTTTTTAAGTTATAAGTGACAAGTTATATCGAAGCTTGTCACAACTTAAAAAAATCATTAAGATAACATTCTGTTATCAATAGATATATTTACGAGTTAATCACTGTGTCGGACAGTGTAGGTGAATGATTGGACTCTAAATCTACCTAATGACAATACCTACTGATTGGTCTCACTACTCGATTGCAGAACATTTCGTTCACATAATCATATAAAGGCTTCTCAAGAACGAACCTTTCTTAAATTAGCGACATCGCTTGATATTCTTCATGTTTGGTATAATGTTATGAAATAAAACTGCATGGCGTTTATGAAATTATCAATTTAAAGCAATTTAGGTTATCCAATTAACAATGATTATATCATTATTCTTGGAATTATCATAATTTTAACTCCACATTCTATCAAAACTGAAAAAAATATATATATCAAATCCATAGCTGAATGAAGTTCAAAATATCTCCGTTCCATAACTAACTTGTTCCAGTTATTCTATTCTCCTTTTTTTATTATTATCTTTTGTGGCACTAGGCTCTTCACAAGATTAAACTCTTATGGGATTAGCCATGATAATAAAAGGCAAACCACCACTTTAATCGAGATGCTTGAGTCGAATTAAATTAATCCTTTTCGTATATCTCATCCATCGATCAAATCAAGCTATCAGTACTAACCAAAGCAAGATATAAATTTTGGTAAAAATTGAAAACTATAACAGAAAGTAGAGAGTGATTTTTTCCCAAAACAGTGGAAATGAAAGAGGAGGGGTTTAGGGGAGTGGGAGAGGGTTACAGAGCCTTTATGTTGAATCATATAGTCTAACGTTAACCAGATGAAAATACGAGTATATAGATAATGTCGTTTGGCTGCAGGGACTGTCTCGTTCATTTCACCCACGGGATTTTGTGAACAAAAGGACTGGAATTGTTTGAAAAGAAAATCTTTGAAAAAATCCCTTAATTAGGAATTTCTGAATCAAAATGTTTCTTGGAAATCAAAACGTTGATTTTTGGACATCAAAAACTTTCTTTATTTAGGGATTTTGACTGAAAAAAACTATTGATATCTCACAGTTTAAGAAAATCTCACTAAACTCATATTTAACTCAAGATAAACTTCAATGTCTTGGTTCTGAAGAACACCATAACAGGTTAAAATTAATTC
This sequence comes from Oratosquilla oratoria, assembly GCF_046742065.1. Taxonomy (NCBI): domain Eukaryota; kingdom Metazoa; phylum Arthropoda; class Malacostraca; order Stomatopoda; family Squillidae; genus Oratosquilla; species Oratosquilla oratoria. The sequence continues at coordinate 84,357,321 of NC_134778.1, forward strand.
GATTAGTCAATCAAATCCTAGTAGCTATTCTAATAATTCTTGCTAACGCGGCACTATCTTAGGATATTCTCTGAGCCTTAAACAGCTGGAACTATTTTGATTCACCATTCAGTCCCCACTAGACATTTTAGCACTTTTATTCTGGCTAACAATAAATGGCTCATTTAAGCTAGACCTCTGGGCTTAGCATGATCTACTCTATCCGTTTAGTGCCTTCATCACTCTCAACTCAATCAACTCGAGCTGGTACTTTACATCCAGAACGTCAATATTCAATGAGTGAAACAACACAATAACATATATATTCCATCACAAATAAAGACAGGACCAATTAGCCACATATGCCATTAGCGGGTCTATACATATTAATTTCAACACTCGGAGTTAATGATACTGTCCTCGGCAACCAATTCATAAAGAGGAATTTAGGTACAGTAACACATGTGACGAGTAGTGCGTCTGTTTCAAACGCCCCTCGCGTGACGCAGCCACCACATCCACATACCGATAACCTCTACTTGCCCTGGAAGTCCAAACACAGAGGGCGAAGGTGACAACCTAGATCACCACTATGAGCATTATGCCATGATCTCATGTCTCTCACACGCGCACACACACGCGCGCACACACACGCACTCAAACACACACACACACACACACACACACACACACACACACACACACACACACATGGCGCGGTTGGTAGAGTCCCAGACTGTCACTACGGCGGTCCAGGTTCGAATCCTGCTCAGGGTTGAAAATTATTTCAGTATCGCTGCGCTTCGAGTCGTTACTCCAACTCTCGTGGGGGAGGGGTTGGAGGTGTGTGTCGTGTAAGGTCAAAACATTATCCATAGATCGGTTATACGAGCTCTGGGCTCTCTTCCGGGAGGGAAATAGCTGTCGATCACGAGTCCAACACGTGTTCCAAAGACCAAGGTGAATCACACACATACACACATACATACATACACACACACACACACACACCTAAGCCAACTCAGTCACTCAATATAATTCAATCACTCAATCACTCAATCACTCTCACCCTCTCTCTCGCTCTCTCCTTCACTCTCCCCTTTCTGCCTCACTGTTTCAGTCTGTCTCTCCCTCCTTCGCTCAACCATCCCCCTCACCCTCTTTCTCCCTCATGCTCCATCTCTCTCACCCTCCCTGTCTTTTCTCTTTCCCTCGCTCTCTCTCTGTGAAAACAGAAAGGAACCATTTCCCTTACCTTATGATTAATTGAACTTTATGTTTTTTCAACTACTCGAAGCATTAATACAAGTGTACAAAATCACATTTTTTATTCTTTCTTTCTTAATCACGGCAGATTATGTATAATTTTGACTTGCGTATGAGTGTGGGGGGAGGGGGGCTAAGTGTGTGGTTATATGTATTTGATCTTATAACGTTGGATTAACACCATAAAAGAATTCACACATACAGTACCTAATTGCTTCAGCCTTAACACTTTATACATACCATAAACATTTCGTTGAACGTACTAAATTTAATGTCGACTGACGCAATGTACACGATCTGATTATGCCAAGATTGACACTTCATAACTAAGTCCCTCAGCATCAATGGAATAAAATCAGCTGGTATCAGTCAG
>NC_134778.1:84368938-84386438 GCF_046742065.1 Oratosquilla oratoria
TATTACACCTAAGTAAAAAAAATAACTGAAGGACGCATATTTTATTTTTCGTTCGTTCTTTCTTTCTGCCATGGATATAAGCAAATAATTTTACTCAGTTCATCTGAAAATTCAGAGAGTACAACCAGACTACGATGGAGGGTTACTAAAGACATTTTCCGACAAATTAGTTTAGGCAGAATCTAAATTCGATATCTGACTCGAGATAGTTAAGGTCCCTAACAACTCGTAATAGTTTCGGCCCAGTTTGCCCAACATATATCAACAAGTTTAACGAGTTTCCAAATAACTGCAAGTGTCCCTTTTGTACCGGCTAATTCCTTTCACTGCGGTGACAACCTCGTCCTTTCTGTGTTGTCCGTCAGTGACTTTATTCTGGCTAATGAGAGATGATTATATATATATGTCTGTGTGTGTGTGTGTGTGTGTGTGTGTGTGTGTGTGTGTGTGTGTGTGTGTGTGTGTGTGTGTAAGAATAATATGCGGTTTGTCTTTGTAGGTATGTAGGTATTATATACATACTTACATATATATATATATATATATATATATGTATATATATATATATGTATATATATGTATATGTATATTTAACGTGGACCTGCTTTCTACTGGTCACTTGTCTTAGGACCCTAGCACATAGGGCAAAGTTAGTAGTTGAACATTTTCTGTCGTGAGTTTCACCTCACCTTCAAGGAAACGTGCTGGTCTAGCGTGGGAGTACTCTAAGTGCTAATGCCAAATCACCACATGCATATACGCGAAGTCTGTGCGCTACATCATTCGCATGTGGGCGAGGCTTATCATCTACGTCACTGTTCCCAAAACAAAGAAGATGGCTTGGGCCAGGAAAGCAGCAAGGCAGATATATGTGAAAAGAGAACTGACTTGGTATTTATAGACTGTGAGAGTAGTATATATCTCAAGATATAAAGTTGGGAGTTCATTCATATACCTCATACATTGCATTGAGCATATAGCCCTTATTTGTACACTGTTTCACTCGTCTGTTTCTTCAAAATGGTCTTGAATAGATCAATCAATACATTCTGAACGCTTGTGAAATCTTTTATCTCGGTTTTATTAGGATAGTCTATCCGTGATGTGGTTAGGTTTATAAAATGAAATACATCTGCTTAATATGAATGAAAAAAAAATGACAAATTTATTAGACAGCTGTTGCGTGAGAAATATAGAAAGACAAACAATGATGAGGGAAAAGCCGAGCTGAAGAGATAAAACCAAAACAGAAAAATGACGTTGATAATGAACATATACGAAACACACAAAATAGTGGTGCGAAATTAGTATAAGAATAGAGAAAAGCAGCATTCCCTAAATACAAAAAAAAGAAAAACATACAAAAACATGACATGAATATAAAAGAACACAAGAAAAGGCGAAAGAAAGGAGAAAATGTCGATTTGCTGACATCACTATTATCTTTGTTGGTAGTAATGGAAACTGCGTGACGACCTAGATATTACACAGCTTTAGCAGGAAAAAACATTACTAAAGACTTTGGCAAACAGTCAACTTCGCACTCCGTGACGTCATTTCCACCTCGTCGTGACGTCATCACTACGTCATCACTGACATGTGGTGTGTACCTGTACGATATTCATCCTTTGTGAAACGAGGATCTATAATCAATTACTTACACGTCTTTTCAGGACTGGAGGGCCACATTAAACATTCTAATATAAAAGCTTCGGTTCACACAAGACGGCCACCAAGCGGGCACGACGTGACGTCATGTCGCTTGAAGAAACGAGCCTCTTTTGGGAGCAAGAACCTGCTTTCCGAAGAGCGACACTTTCCGCCTTTATGTCCTAATTATGAATAATTTTCCCGATCCGATTTATGGTAACTGTATTATGGTGGTGGTAATGGTGGTCCTGGAACGGTGCATTATATTCAGGAGCACTAAACCTCGTCAGGATGGCGGTTAAAGTGCCGGTGCTGGTGGTAACGACGCTGCCAATGATGCCAACCTGATAATCCCAGGCCATGCCTTCGAGAGTTCAACCATTTAGTGCGGTAATGTCCTTTACGTGTTTTATTGAAAACTAAACGATTTTATTCAGCCCAAGGGACGTGACCATTCTAAGGGATTGATAGTGTCGTTGAACTTCAGGCACTGTGTTATACGGAGACAATCTCGATCGACTCTGGATAACTCAAGTTAATGTTTTTTATCGAAGTACCTCGTCGATAGAAGAGGGACTCTATGGTTAGTGTGACTACTAATACTGAAGTTATTGGTAGAGAGAGAAAAGGCGAAGAAGTGAAAGGAGAAAAGAGAAAATGTCGCAAAAAAGAAAAGGGGAGAGAGGTTGAAGTAATGGAAGGAGAGGAAACGTAAGGAAAGGGTGAACATAGAAAAAGAAGAAACGGGAGAAAGTAAACTAAGATGAGAATAAAAAAAAGTTAATGTAAAAATAAAGTGAGGGCAGCAAAATATTAGGAGAAGAGGAAGAACAACATGTGAGAGAAGAGAGAACAAAATGTAAACACTGAGGGAGGAGAAGAGTCTAAGAGAATACGGGAGGAGCTCCCGGAAAGAAGCACTGCATCGAGCTTTTTCATATGTCTTCGGCCTGGTACCAGCAGTCACCCGAAGAGAAAATCGAGGGAAAATGACAAGTGCATGAAATAGGCAGAAACTGGCGATCAGCACCGGGCTGATCGCATCAACGGAAATATTACGAGTTGATGAAAGTTGACGAGAGATGATTGGACCTGATGGATCCTGATAGAAGACAATGGGCTTCCGATAGACAGCGGGTATACCACCGTATACACGGGCCCCGGCTTCGCCTGCTAGTGTATGTTGACATGCAATGTGTGGGTGGACAAATGTACTTTCCACATAGTTAACTGGAATAAGATTAAAACGCTTCATTATTTTTTTAAGGGCATCCAATTCAATAACATTCGTCAGATGTATAGACATATAATTTCTATACATATTAGTCCACTTGCATCTTTTTCTATTGCAGAGACAACATCTACGCAACAGCAACAAGACCCTTTAATGTAAGTTTCACTCATTATGGGTCAGGTCAGGGTGAAAAGGTTTGCATAATTTTGCATCCTTATATAAATACATATATACACAAATAGGTTTATATATGTATGTATACACACACACACACACACACACATATATATATATATATATATATATATAATATATATATACATACATATAAATATATATATATATATACATACATATATATAAATATATATATATACAAACATATATATAAATATATATATATATATATATATATACATATATACATATATATATACATATACATATATATCCACAGAACAATATGTCCTATATCCAGCTAGTCCCGCCCAACGATCCGTCAATTTCCTCACCATTCCCGACAAGTCCAATTTCGATTGTCGGGAATACCCGATGGGTCGGTAGGGTGTGTTTAACAAGAGTACACGTAGATCGTATTCAAAAACGCTCTCACCAGGCATCGTTCTCGATGATAACTGCTACCTTTCGCGTCCCAGCGACATGACGTCACAAAGATTAACGACCTCGCTGGACACAACATTTCAACAATTAATTTTTCTTATTGCAAAACTCAATGCATATTTTCCTCGCGTGTTATATAATGATAATAGTCTTTCGTAATTAGTCTGATTCTTATCACTAAATCGTTTCATTTGTTGTTTCCATTGATGACAATATTCAAACATGAAAAGGACTATTCCCTAACGACTTTCAAAATGGGCGACCAAACCTCTCTGCTCCGATGTTTATATTGTTCACAAGAATGATATACAGAAATTATATCACTTTCCCAAAGAATGGCAACACAGTAAACCCGAGGGACCTGAATCTGTAAGCGTTCCATTGGCAGCATAAAATCATGCGGCATAAGCCAGAATCAAATCAAAATGAATCGTAATTTTATGAAAGAGTATAAATAACATGGACCACTCCTATTATACAACGTATATTATATATCTTATTCTAGCTAAAGCTGTGCTACAAATTCTGTTATGATCAACGCAAGACGATTTTATTCAGTTTAGAAGATATTACCACGATGAGGGATTTTGGCAACTATTTACCTGTTTGTTTACAATTTAACTTTACCTATTCATTTATTTCCTTATTTTATTTATTATTATTTATATTATTAAAATTTATTTTTTGTTCATTTATCATTATTTATTATTATCTTTGTTTTTGCATCCAACCTAAATATGGACCAAAAGGTCTCCTGTCGGCATGCTACTCCTTTGTAATCCTTTGTAATCCTTTCTAACGTATTCTCAGGATTCACGGTCCTCTACAGGTCCTGTGGCCTATCCCTCGATGGATATTATCTTAAGTAGCGTCAGACATCGTATCCACGTTTCATCAAAGGGATGATACGAGAGAAAAGGACGGATCAGATTAAGGTAGTTTATTTTGCTCTTAATCAAGCTTGTTAATTCTCCATAAAGCTGAGTTAGGCAAAGGTCGGAAACACACACAGTTTACCCTTGAAATCTGTGTCGCATTTAAAAGTTTTCTTGAGGCTAATACAGAACGATTTCATTCATATTTAAAGTAAGATTTCTTGAAAATTTAGTGTTACTAAACACTCAACCCTTAACGTAACTTTATCTTTTCAAAATCGTGTTCCGGTTTACTATAGAAAGTTTTATTTACCTTTAGAGTTCAGCTAGAGGGCACTCTCAAGCATAAGGATTTTTTTAAAGAAAACAAAAGAAAAGAAGGTGGGAAAGCAAAAGGAAATGAAGGAAGAGGAGAAGGGAAAGAAGGAAGAAGAGAAGAAGGAAGAGGATCAGAAGCAGATGAGCAGGCTGGTGAAAGACGAGTGGCAGGATTAGGCGAGAATGAGGAGATTTGGCCTCGGGGACGAAGCACGGGCGGGGCAGGGAGGGGCCGGGGGTTGCGGGGTGACCGGGAAGGCAGGGGAGAGGGTTGAGTTGCAACCGTCTCAAGGAGGACTCTTTTACCAGAGGGAGAGGAGGAAAAGAAGGAGAAAGAGGATGATGAGGGAAGAAAAGTGAAGGAGATGGTGGACCAAAAGGAAGAAAAGGAGAAGGTGAAGAAGGAGAAAGAGGATGAGAAGAAGGTGAAGGAGGAGGAAGAGGAGGAGATGGTGGACGAGAAGGAGGAAAAGGAGAAGGTAAAGGAGGAGGAAGAGGAGGAGAAGGTTGAAGAGGAGATGATGGTGGACGACAAGGAGGAAGAAGAGAAGAAGGTGAGGGAGGAGGAAAAGGAGAAGCTGAAGAAGGAGATGGTGGACGAGAAGAGAGAAGAGGAAGAGGAGGAAATTGAGGAGAGAAGTAGGAGGAGGAGGAGGAGGAGGAGGAGGAGGAGGAAGAGGAGGAAGAGGAGGTGAAGAAGGAGATGGTGAACGAGAAGAGGGAAGAGGAGAAGAAGGTGAAGGAGGAGATAGTGGACGAGTTGAAGGATGTGGAGGAGGAGGGGTAGGATGCGGAGGAGGAGGGGTAGGATGCGGAGGAGGAGGGGTAGGATGCGGAGGAGGAGGACGAGGAGGAGGAGGAGCAAGAAGAAGGGTATGAGAAAGAGAATTTCTTCATCCTTTCACCTTCCTGAATATACTTCCTCTCATCTTTTCTTCTGGAGTCCTTCCGGAGGGCTCCCTAGACTTCCCCCTTTTGACTTGTCCCTCCTCCTACAGTCGCTTGACTAAGAGTTCTATGGGCAGGTTTCAACGAGAGGGCCTCCTCCCCGTCATCTGATCCAAGTTCCTCTTGGTTCTTTTACGAGCCAGAAACCTCAATCAAGGAACACAGGAGGCGCTGAGTAGCTGCGGCCAAAGACGTCACATTTGCCCTATACAATTGTAGGCCTGTTGGGGCAGGTAACAGTCAATGCTAGGAATCGGGAAGAAGTGCGGTAGTATACGAACTCAACTATGGGAATGTGAGAACAGCAGGCTTGCGATTACGCCTCCAGAGAACAGACCCTAGAAAGGAGAATCAGTAATCGAGAGACAAGAGCCAAGAACCATAAAGAGACCATGAACTAAAATCCAGGAAACAGAACTCTGGACTATGGAAGTTATATCCAAGAGCTGGGAACCAAAAGCCCAGAGCTAGGAGCCAAAAGTCAGAAACCTATTTTCTGACTTTATTTGTTTTGTTATCATTTGTCTGTTTATCATTATTTACTTGATTCCCATTTATTATTAGTTATATGTCAATAAATTACTATTTACTATTTACCTGTTTGTTTATCATTTAACTATACCTATGCATTTATGTATTTTATTTATTTACATTATTATACTTTTTATCTATTCATTTATCATTATGATTTTTTTTCACATCCGACCTAGATAAGGACCAAAAAGTCTCCTGTAGGCATACCCCGCCTTTGTAATTCTTTGTGATCATGAAAGAGAAACCCTCAATTACGAAACTGTATTTGTGGAACAGAAACCAGGGGCCTGACACCTACGGCCAGGAACAAGAAACTTTAAATCTGAGAACAAGATACCACGACCTAAACTTGGACGCAGGAACTCGTAACCTGGAATGAAACGGAAAATCGGGAACCAGAAATGTCAAATGAATAAAACGAAACAAAACAAAACGAAACAAGACAAAATGAAATAAAATGGGATAAGGAACCAGAAACCTAAAAAAAAAGGAATCAAGAACCAGACATCAGAAAGCAGAAGCCAGGGACAAGAGACCAGTACCCATGAAATGGAAAACTGGGACAAGGGACCTGGAACCTGGAAACCAAGGCACCACCAACTACGAACCTGGAATCAAAACCAGGGACCAGATATAGAACCTGGACCCTGAGGCCAGGGGCCGGATCTATAAAACTTCCAAGGAATTAGGCGTTCTCGTAAAGTGCGGGTTCTTTCATCTTTCAAATTTCACCTCAGTGGGATTGAGAGCCGGATTAAAATTACATAAATCTCAATACGACTTTTTTCCAGAGTAAAAATAAATTTCAAAATGGTTTGGCAAATCTTTAGGATAGAGAGAACACATAAACAGAATTACTCTCGATATTGTGGTACTTTTGTGAAAGGTAATTTGAGAGGTGTCCACTCCATTCTCAAAACGGTCGGCACGTCTACTTTTGTTCTGGAGGGGGGGGGGGAGGAAAGGGGAAGGAAGAGAGGAGTGAGGGGAGACGGAGGGAAGGAGGGAGGAGGGAGAGTGAAAGAGACAAGGAAGGGGGAAGGGAGAAAGAGAGGAAAGGCTCGAGGCAGGTAGGGAGGGGAATGGAGAAAGAATACAGGAGGGGAGGACGTTGTGGAGAGGAACTATGTGCATTTATCTATATCTATCTATATCTATATATATATATTATATATATATGCATATATATATATGTATATACATATGTATATACATATATACACATGAAAAAATCACGAATAATAAATAAATGAAGACATACGAAAACGCCAAAGAAATATGTTTCATTTCATCATAAAGTTTGATAGAACTGTTTTTGCGATTTATGATACCAAGTGGAAACGGGGAACATCCGTAATAATAGAAATGAAAACGCAACTAAAAATACGTACACGCACGCACACACACGCAAACACACACACAGACACATACACACACACACACACACACACGCACACAAACACACACACACAAACACACACACACATAAATACACGCACGCACACACACGTACACGCACACGCACACTACAGAGGTCCGGGTTCGAATCCCGTCCATGGCTGATATAATTTCAGTATCGCTGCGCTGCGAGGTGTTACTCCAACTCTCGTGGTCGGGGGATTGGATGTGTGTGTGCATTGCCCATAGGTCGGTCATATATGAGATCTGAGCTCTCTCCCGGTAGGGAAATAGCTGTCGATCACGAATCCAACACGTGATCCAAGACTATGGTGAATCACGCCTACACGCAAACACGAACACACACGCACACTAGCACACATGTAATTAGTGCGCATAAAAACAAAAAACAAATAAATAAATAAATAAATCGATCTTCCTCAGGTGTATGGACCCACACGAAAGCCGCCTCTGTCCGTATTTTTCCTCGACATTTTTCATGAACGAGTGTTTTCCTTCTCCGTGCATAAAAAACACGTAAATGATCAATGGTCTTTTTTGTGCGTGTGGTTCGGTTAAATATCACAGAACGATTTTACGATGAAAAGTCAGAGGTAAGAACGATGTCCCTCATGAGAAATTAAATACCTTGCTAAGGCACAAATTTTTATCTTCATGATCACGTCACATCATCAAGTGGATGGAACTTTTTTAATAGGAGACTCGCGCAAGATTTTTCTTTTCTTTTTCTTTTTACTATTAATCCAGTAAACAAAATAATTTTGACGCTTTAATCACTAGACATCAACACAAGTTAGGCATCACACCACCCCCCCACTTTAACTTCAAGATTGCTGAATTGGTAATAATAATAATATCAGTAAATGATGATCTCAAGTATAATTTTTTTAACTGTACATGTAAAGCCTACTCAGAGAGCAACTGCAGAGAATTTATTATTGTTGAATTTACGTTACCTAAACTACAATTGTGGAAAAGTACGAGTAATGACCTTCGAGCAGAATTGCAGAAAGCAAATAATTCGGTGTAAATTTTTTAAGTTTTCGTGAGTGTAAAAAGAAAACTGTTATTTAAACTTTAAGAAGCATTTGAACCTCTTTAGGCACTTTGTTCTGATTAGCGCTATTCATTCCTTAGGGTCTTATTGCCTGAAACACAAATCTTTTATTTATTTATTTATTCATTTAATCTATATTTATTTATTTTGGGATTCGTCCTTTGGTTAACAATTCATCCTTCACAATTTTGCCCAAAACAAGAGGTATTATTGAAATGAAATACTTTGTTTTACACTAAAGATAATCCTGTTAAAAATCATAACACCTAAATCTAATAACTCTCAAATCCATTTTGTCCACTTTAAGACAATTTCCGTGGACTCGGAGATCCCCTCTGGAAACCTACATAATGTTTCTAAACCATTTTGCCCTCTTTACGAGCCATATTCCGGATGACACCAGACAATTTTATAAAATAAAAAAACCTTTGTGTTCGTGGCTGGTTAATGGTTGCATGGTGGTGAGAGGGGGAGGGGGAGAGGGGGGCTGGGGAGAGGGGGAAAAGACAGGTAAGGGGAAGGCAGAGACAACAAGAAAGTGAAGAGGCAGGCAGGTGATGCTGAGGCAGAAGAAGGATACGTGGGAGGAAAGGGGGAGGGGGAGGGGGAAGGGAAAGGGGAGGGGAGAGGAGGGGTGGGTGTAGAGTTGGGAAAAGGGCGGGGAGTGGAAGAAAACAGAGAAAAAGAGGTCTAGCAATGAGGGAAGAGGGGAGGAGGATGGGGGAAATGAGGAGGAAAAGGTCAAAGTGCGGGTGGAACCAAATTATATTGTGTCAAGTCAGAATTCTATATGGAACGAAATAGGTAGCAAGTTATTATTATGTTAAAACATACAAAGTTGCACACACACACAAACACACACACACACGCTCTTTCTCTCTCTCTCTTTCTCTCTCTCTCTCTCGGTGACGCGGTTGATAGAAGTCCCTGACTGTCACTACGGCGGTTCGGGTTCGAATCCTGCCCAGGGCTGAAATAATTTCAGTATCGCTGCGCTTCGAGTGGTTACTCCAACTCTCGTGGGAGGGGAGTTGTGTGTGTGTGTGAGTGTAAGGTCACAGCATTACCCATAGATCGGTCATACGAGCTCTGAGCTCTCTTCCGAGAGAGAAATAGCTGTCGATGACTAGTCCAATACGTGATCCAAAGACCAAGGTGAATACACACATAATTACACACGCACACACACACACACACACGCACACACACATGTACATGTTGATTATCTATCAATATTAGACAACTGATATATTTGATTTACTAAAGTTTATACACTAATTACTAATAAATAATACGCGCAATAGAACTACTATTCGTATTATTGGTAATAATCTGAGCTTTCCCTAAACACAGCTTAATACCGATTATTCCACTGAGCAAGAGTAACTGCCTTGTTCTCCTTTTCCAATCCCTCCACTCTCCTTTCGCGCCTTCGTCCCCCTCAGGTCCCAGTTAGGCGAGGGGAGAGATCACGAGAGTGAGAGAGAGAGAGGGAGGGAGGTTTTAAGGGAAGTTGGGCAGAGTGTGAGAGGTGGGACAAGAGCTCTCTCGTACGTGGTGAACTCCCAACTCAGACTTAGGAAAGATTACTCATAGCCTGGAATGGGAAGAAGGAGGGGGGAAAGTGGGTTGTGGAGGGGGGAAAGTGGGTTGTGGAAGGGGAGCACGAGGAGTAGCGTGGGTGGAATCGAGGGGGAGAAATAGGGGGATGAGGGGGAGAGAAGAGGAGAACGGAGGATGGAGATGGAAGAGGAGAGAAGGAGGTGGGTTGAGGAAGGGTGTGTACGAGGAGGAGTGTGGCTGGGACCGAGGGGCCAGGGTCTGGAAGTAAGGACCTGGGCCTTGAGACGCTTGGCTGGAATCTAAGGGGAGGGAAGGGGGGATGAGAGGGAGAGAAGGCGAGATGAGTGGGAATGAAAGTGAGGTGAGGGTGGGGGGTGAGGCGGGACGAGGGGGAGGAAGGAGGGGAATGGGGAATGGAGAAAGAAAATGAGTGAGGAAGGAGATGGAGGAAAAGGAGTAGGATGAAGGTAGATATGGTGTGGACAGCTTGGCTGGAGTGGATGGTAGAAGAGCAGTTTTAGTAAAGAGGATAACTGGAAATAAATGTGGAGGGCTTCGGGAGATGGGTGGCAAAGAGGCCTGGTGGAGAAGAGGAGAGGAAGCAGTGACGGAGGTGGGTTTGGGTGGAATAGAGGAAAAACAGGTGTTGGCAAAGTGGAGGTGGGGAGAAGGTTCTTGACCAAAATAGGAGTGGAAGGGATGGAGGGAGCAGTGTTAGGGGAGCTCGGCTTAAATGGAGGGATAGAAGAGTTGATAGTTGTGGAAGTGAAATTGACGAGAATGAAGAAGGGATGAGAGATGAGTACAGCATTTTTTCATGTGTGCATGTATATAATAAACGTATGTATGCATGTATGTATGTGTATGTACATGTGTGTGCATATACAGTATGTATTCATGTAGTGTATATATATATATATATATATATATATATATATACCATGTATATATATATATATATATATATATATATGTATATATATATATATATATATATACTCCCAAACCATCTTATGCCTTGACTTCTCACAGGAATGCCCCCTTTCGGGGTTACAGAAAGTAAGATGCCTAGTCCTCGCCTCCATCGCCTTTTACGTCTCCCCTACCACAGGGATTGGCGAAAATAGAAAAGTATACTCAGAGACATAATACAGGACATTATTATGAGTTTGGGGACAGCATAACGAAGGGACAGTCGCAGTATAATATAGTAGCATTATTTCTCTATAAATATTTCCTCTCACACATACAAAGTGTGTGACTCTAGTCCGCAGGGGCGCCCTATATAGATCCTAAAGTATTAAATGCATGCTACTGAGCAGAATTTAACCTCACAATAACATGCAGCCAGTAACATAGACAGGGTATATATATATATATATATATATATATATATATGTACATATATATATATATATATATATATATATATATATATATATGTACATATATATACTAGCCAAATTACCCGCTAGTATATATATATATATATATATATATATATATATATATATATATATATATATATATATATATATATATATCTATATATACTAGCCAAATTACTCGCGCGTTGATGCGGGCAAATGATGATAATTTTAATTTTGATAGAATTTGCGGAGAAAAGTTACACGCATCAATATAACTCAATGGAAAAGGTAACACAAATAAAATGTTAAGAAAGTAAGAAAAAACTAAATTTGAGGAGGGAGACGCCCTTTGGAAATGAAATATATTCGGCCGTAGGAGACGAATTGAACCAATTTTTTTTTATCTTTGAACTCGATTTCTTTAAGGCTATCGACCCATAAGGGGGTCATTCAGACTGATGTTAAGTTGTTCAGTCACTACGTTTCTTCGTTGTCTTCGTCATAACTCGGGCATATTACCGCCCGCGAAAAAGTAAAATAAAAATAACTAATATTTAAAGATTTAGTAAAATTATACAATCATTTTACATTTACATGCTTTCTCCTTACAAAGGCTATCATAGTTTGTGGCAACATTAATTTCACAACTATGAATAATATTTATGAACATATACAATGATTTGTTTAATCATAGTAATTTTTGTCACAAAATGCCAATCGTGGTAAGGGGATACTATAGTAGGGGCGTGTTACCCCACCATACCCATTTAGCTTTTAACCCTAGCCAAAAAAAAAAAAAAAAAAAATTGAAATGAAATATAGTTATCCAAGTACCTGGAGTGGTAGGGTATCAGAATATATATGGTTATGGGGGTCTATCTCCTAAACCCTAGGAAGAGTTCGTGAACAAACAACCGAACAGACAGAAGCTACTACTTTTAGTATATATATATATATATATATATATATATATATATATATATATATTTATATATGTACATATATATACATATACATATATATATATATATATATATATATATATATATATAAAAGCATATATGTATCTATATGAACACAAGACTAATAACGAGTGGAGAGGAAAGGGAATAGATGAAAAAGGATGATAAAAAAGACACGTATTGAAATATAATATGTAAAAATAGAGAAATAAAACGCCTTTTTTATATCAATGAAAAACGAAAAAAAAATAATTATACGCGGAATGAAATGTATGGTGGTATGAACAGAAGAAAAGAAAAATAATATGAGGACATTAGATGGGAAAAAGGAACATAAAGAGTGAGAAAGGGTAAGAAAAGTGACGCAAAATTTATAATAAAAAAGAGTGTTATATGGAAGTAACGAACGTCGAAGGTGTTGAATCTTACTAGAATGGGAAACAGGTGAAGAGAAGCTGCACAATATCGTTTGTATTTTACTCAAATAAATTATACAGGAGTTAATGAGGAAAGCTTGACCCTTGACTGTGTATTGGGATGAATTTGATACATATAACGATTTCTTTTTAACACGCGTCGAGTGATTCTTTTATTTTAAGATGAACTTCTTGAGTTGAACAAGCAATCTGACAACCTCGATCAGCCCTTCATCATGTATTGGAACAAAGTGATCAAATCATTCGGCTTTGAAGAACTTCTGGGAAATGGGTTAAACATATATCTCAGTTAATATCAATTAACTTCTTTACATCGAATAGAAACACTTAACGATACCGTTCTTCGTAATGTCAGTCATTCAAACTCAGCGCCTCCTGGCATATGCTCCTCAACTAAGGGATACGTCATTTCAGCAAACGTTCAAGGAAAATATATACATCGTTCATTTAATGAGTAAATACAGGAATACGTAAAAGGTGAAGAGGCAAATAAAAAGACATTTTTGTGTAGGAATCCAAACATAACGTCTGGAAATATATCCAATAACTCAAACACAAAGAAAAATTGTGAACAAGTGAGAGAGAGAAAAAAAGGAAGCAATAGCATTTGTCCTTCAATGAAAGTCAAACCAGGCTAATGAGTTCCATGAAAAGACAGAATTGAAGGAGGAGAACAGAGGGGTGGAGGAAGAGAAGAAATAGGAGGAGAAGGAGAAGGAGGAGGAGGAGGAAGAGGAGGAGGAGAAGGAAAAGGAGAAAGATGAGAAAGAGGAGGAAGAAGAGAAGAAGGAGGCGGAGGAGGGAGATGAGGAGAACCAAGGGGAGGATGAGGAGCTGTAGGAGGAGGAGATAAGGGGCAGAAGAAAAAGAGGAGGAGGAGAAGGAGGAAGCAGTAGTAGTAGGATGAAGGGGGAGAGGGGTTCATTCCCAATGTGCCTTGGATGAACCAGTGAAGGACCACTGAGACGTTTTCAGGTTCTTGAAAAAATTCCTTCTGTCAAACTGGAGACAATTTTATAGGGACACTCTCCTCCATAATATATTAGTGATTAACTCCAATGATTCGACATCATTGTTTATCATAAACAATTATTTCATCTGGCTAACGATTGGAAACTGACATTTATCTGAATGCAACCGTTCATACGTAAATACTAAAACACCTCCAGTGATTGTCTACCTTATTTTTTCAATTTATGAAAACATTACATTTCCAACAGTAGAACAATACATGTAACGTATTACTTTAAACAATATCCCATCTCTCTTCATTATGTCTTGTATCAAACCAATATGTAATAATTGATATCCATTCAATGTTTAACACTCTCCTTCCCTTTGTGTGGCAATAATGATGTTATTTTCAACATCTTCCCTGATGCTTTAACTTTATATTCTATTCAAATTATTCTTATATTTTATCTATATTATCATTTTTCTCTGCCATCTCTTGAATAGGCTTAACCAGGTACTGACTATTATGAAAACTGGTAATAGGTTTTCACATATACGAGGAAGTAATCGAAGTTATTGTGTAAACCTATCAGCTCTTTCAAAGGGAATCACGTGACATAATTTACGGGATCAGTTAGTGTAATGCAACTCAAACCGATATGCAGACTGTATCATCCGGCTGCAGACCTTTTCGCCTCAAAGGGCCAAGAAACAGGTGCGATTAAAGATTTATATCCGTTTGGTTGATTCAATAAATTTCATTCCAACACCAGCTGGTTTCATTCATTATAAATCGATTAATCTTTCGCGCATATATTCAAATCCTTTTCCTTATTCTTACACACAGCTACATTATGTCAATTGGCCAAAAGGAAACAGATACAAACGTCAAGGGGCTAAATGATTCAACAGGTCTCGCTGGGGCGAATTGCATTAAGAGGGGCAAGCTCACGTACGGCCCGTCGTGGGTTCTCCGGGTGAGCTCTGTATCTTAGCAGCGAACACATCTTTAGTGTCCTCATTAATAACGAGGCTACCGAAGATGAGTCATTCCCAGACCATGGCTCGCTGTGCGGAATTCGCTCTGGCAAACGTTAATCTATTTGATAGGGAAAGTTGATTTCCATGCTTATATAAATGTTATCTTATTTTTTGCTATATTGAATTAATGCGTTTATTGTAGTACTTTAGCTTGCTACTTCGTTTTATTATTTTGTTCTATAATCAAATTGAATTATGAGATGTTATTATCACTATTGACATTATCAGGAATGTATGTACTAAGTATATCGATAGCATCTCGGGTTATATGTGACAATGAATGGAGGAGTGGAAATAGAGGGATGTTACAGAGTAAAGAAAGCAAGTTAATGTCTGAATAAATTGCAAAATCCTATGAGAAAGAGGTATTTGTGGATGAATGAAAAGATAAAGGTGTAAGAAAGAGCGTTTCCTGATAAAGTGTTGTACAAAGCTGAGACTTGGAATGAGGAAGAGAAGAGGAGGAAGAGAAATGTTGATTTTGAGACAATGTGTTTGAGAAATATGAGAGCTTTGAAAAAAAGAAATGAGGAGGAGCTGTAGGAGGGGGTACAACAAAAGAGTGAGATGATTTGGGCATATTAAGATAATGCATAAGAGAAAACTAACAAAGGAAGCGTGGAAAGTAAAAGTAGATTCAGTGAGATTAAGAGTGAGACCGAGAACGAAATGGACTTTCGGTGCCACATGTTATATCTGTCGAGACAGAGAGAATACAAAAGATGTGTGTGAGAAGACGTGCCTTAAGAAGGATGTTCATTTCATCGGCGTTATGAACAACTTTGGGTACATAAGGATGGGGGTCCCCATACGGTGGGAGTAAACCAGCTCCGAAGATGGAATCCTGTTCTACAAGGGCTGTTTCTCACTATATTATTTTTATTCAGTATTACTGAGACGGAAAGGCTGATTGAATGATATATATGCATACATACATACATACATACATATGTACAGCACATCAATACACACACACACACACACACACACACACACACACACACACACACACAAACGCGCACATACACACACACACACACACACACACACAAACACGCGCACACACACACACACACACACACACACACACACACAATGTATATATATATATATATATCTATATATATATATATATATGTCTACATATATATATATTATATATATATATGTATATATATATATATGTATATATTATATATATATATATATTATATATATATATATATTATATATATGTATATATATATATATATATATATATATATATATATATATATATATATATATATATAAATATATATATATATATATATATATATATATATATAGACTGGCCAGGAATCTAATGCTCTGTTTACTCACGTTAGTGATTGTGACCTTATTGATTGAAAAAATGTATCAAAAACTGTATCTTTTGAAGGTACGGTTGAAAAAATTAAAGAATCAGGCATTATCAAACAAAATTATGACCAACTCCTTAATAATAGTTTAGATTTGCATAAATTAGCCCCATTTATTAATAATGATATTTATAAAAAATTATTGTAAGAAATGAGGTAGTATGACATCCTTTCCCCTTGAAGACCTGACCTAACCTGGGGCAAATGTCATCAGCTTGAGCGGTCACTTTCCCTATGTGTAAAACCTGACTTGTACACAAACTATAGTTTACCCTGTACTTATTCATTCTTTTGTAATCCTTGAAGATGTGAAAATATCACAAAACGCTCGGATCTCAGTTTTTCCTTTCCCTGTGATTTTTATTTTATATATATATATATATATATATGTTTATATATATATATATATATATATATATTTATATATATATATATACATACATATATATATATATATAAATATATATATACATATATATATATATATATATATATATATAATTTATATTACTACATATATACTGTATATATATGTAATTAATCCACATTTTTTATTTTATTAAAGTCGTTACTCTTCAGAAGTGTGCCAGGTTACCAATTTCTGCTAACCTACGAGGGATAATGAAGTGAAGCAGACAATCAGGTCACCGCAGGGGCGATCATCAGCTCCCGAGTTGAAAAGACAGGAAGTCATTAGCAAAGACTCCAGACTTTTCTTTGTTATGATCATCACATCGAGGCGCGTTT
Source organism: Oratosquilla oratoria (assembly GCF_046742065.1). Taxonomy (NCBI): domain Eukaryota; kingdom Metazoa; phylum Arthropoda; class Malacostraca; order Stomatopoda; family Squillidae; genus Oratosquilla; species Oratosquilla oratoria. The sequence goes on from NC_134778.1 coordinate 84,386,069, forward strand.
GACTCTACCTTTCAACGTTTCAAATAGTCGTCTGTTACTAGTGAACAAAAATACAGTATGTGAAATTATACAGTATATACCACAGTTCTACACTTCTAAGCATATATCTTCTTTGTTAAACCGTTTGGATGTCTTTAATCATTCAGGCTGCCAGTGAATAAATTTACTAAATTGAGGGAGATCTTAGTTGTGTGTGCGTATGTGTGAAGCTTTTTTCCCCGTTCCGACCTCTTCCAGCTCCTCCTTACGTCTCCATTGAACCTATTAGCTTCCTCCTTTGCTTTGCCGTTCTGTTGTGTAGATTAAGTATTGTGGTCAGAGACGAGGTGTTCCATTTTGTCGATGCAGTCAGGAGTAGTCATCGGATTCT
>NC_134778.1:84396438-84401438 GCF_046742065.1 Oratosquilla oratoria
AGGAAAGTTGAGAAAATAAGTTGTTTGGAAGAGAGGAAGGAATAGAGGTGGAAAAATGGATGGAGGGAGGAGATGAGAGTTTGGGAAGGAATGCGAAAGGAAGGGATAGAGTAAATGAATATATATATATATATATATATATATATATATATATATATATATATATATATATATATATATATATATACATATATATACATATATATACATATACATATATATACATATATATTTTATATATATACATATATATATATACAAACATATATATACATATATACTTTATATATATATACATATATATATATATATTTATATATATATATATATATATATTGTATTTATAGGAAGGTTTACTGTTGTAGCACATTTGTAAAATAAAACTCATTGACTGTCGGAGAATGAGATAAGATGGACAGAAATTCTGTATATTTAGACCACTATCTGTAGTCCTCTTCAGCTAAAGAGGACCACAGATAGTGGTCGAAATATACAGAATTTTTGTCCATCTACATATATATATATATTTATATATATATATATATATATACATATACATATATATATATATTACATATACTGAGAGAGAGCATATGAACGAGTTTATAGACCAAATATTCTCATAGGAGCTTCTTAAAAATACTTCAGAGATCTTTCTCGTTTGACGCCCCACTCCGTATCTGAGACTTGCTTTGCTTCTTTCAGGTTCCCTACCTTACATGATAATATTTTATATCTTTTACATTTTTCTTTCTAGTAAATTTACTTTTTTCTTGTGCCCCTCTCATTCAATTTTAATTTCTTCTTATTTCACCTCCGTAAATCCTGATTTTCTTTAAAAGTTTCTGCCCTAGTTAGAGGACTTTTGGTCTTATATATCTTCTTTTTTGTTATCCTTTCTTTTTTTCTTACATATTTTACATTTTCTCCATCTCACTGATTTGTGTTTTTTCCTTGAATTTTTTTATTTCAGTGAGACGAGCTTCTTCAATTTTTGAATACTTTATTTTTTTTTATTTCCTCTCCTCCTTTTAAATATTTTCTCCTCCGTGCATTCCATTTTTCATTTGAGAATATATTTTTCTATTTATTTTTTCTTCCATTTCTTCCACTTATTTTCTTCTCCTTGTCTCTCCTTGTCGAGGTCCTTTGCCGTCTCTGTTGACATTCTCTTTTTTCACATTTTCTTCCTTTCTGAGACATTGACTTCAGGTTATTCCTCTCGTGTAATCCTCTTTTCTCTTTGTCTTTCTTCTTTTTACGTTTTATCTCTTTCCGCAAATTGCACCTCTTCGTGTGTTTTTTTCCTTATTTTTTATATCTTATTTTTTCTTTTCACATTTTTCTCCGTCTGTGACTTGTGTTTCCTCACTGACGTTTTCCAATGAGATTATTTCATTGTCTTTCATTTTTTTTATTACATTTTTTATTTTTCCGCAGTTTTTGCTATTTTATCGACCTCTATCTTATCTACTCATTTATCTATTTATTTATCCTTCTTTCTCCTGACCCCTGCAAAAATAGCTCCTTTTTTTCGTCTTTCTTTTCATATTTTTCCACTTCTTCCCCAACTTTGGCTCTTATTTGATTTTTCATTTTCTACTTTAACGTTTATATATTTATCCGTATTGTTGCCGCGGGCCCTAGAAGGATACTTTTTTTTTCTCTTTCCTTTTCATATTTCCCACTTCTTTGGCTTTTTCTCATTGCGCCCACACATTTAATTGCGCTCAGTGTCTGTGAGATGAAGGAAGAGGGGGAGGACGCATTCGGACGTTTAATGTCATCCGGGGTGCCATAGTGTCTGACGTCGAGTGCCAAGTGCTGAAAAGGAAACCAAAGGAAGGGGTCTTCTGGCTCTTCGTCTCCTTCCATATCAGGTGGACTGGCAGCGAGATGATTATCTTTGTGTAGTTTCTTCTCTCCTAAACTACTATCTACCTATCTATCTATACACCAAGAGCTTTTTCCCCCTTACAATGGAGGTAGCCAGGTCAAAAGGCACCTACCCATTCCCATCCATTCCACTCTCATCCACCATCCTCTTTTACCCTCCTCGTGGATGACAGATCATCCCTGCATTACGCCCACTGCTCTGGATCAGAGGCGATGCAGCAAGAAACGGCCACCTCGTATAAATGCAACATAGTAATCAAATTTAGTATTTATATTGTAGCCACTAAAGGATTATGTTTAACAGTAAGACAGACACATACGCAGACCGAAGTGAATATTACTTGGCATTTGTGTTTTATATATATTTTTTAACTTTCTCCAAGCAACTTTATTCATCTTGGAGAACCTTCGGTGTCTATTCTGTGCTCCTCGATTTGCTGTTAGAAATTGAGGAAAATTTTCCTATCTGTCAATAGACCATTTATTTCATCCCTGCCAGAAATCCTTTTCCTGTTAGTGAAATTCATTCCAGTCTAGCCTTTCAATGAACATTATGGCATTGTGTTTTGTCCGACTGTCGCCAGACATCCATCTTTAGATGACCTCCCCCCATTAAATGTGACAATTCGAATACTCCGGCAAGGGCAGACTGCACCAAACAAAGACTTAGTTGGTGTGAAAATAAAAAAAAAAAAAACGAAAGAATTAGAAAAATATGAGCGAAAGGTGAAGAAACCTTATCATTATTATCATTAAAGTCAGTCTGAGTCGGAAAGCTATGACGACAATTTTTGATTCGAGATAAAAAATATAAAAAAGATAAATATATAACTATGTAAATAAATAAAACAGAATAAAGGGTAAAATGGCACCCATCACGGAATAAAAAAAGTGAGGGTTTATTAGTTTATATAAAACTGGATTAGAAGTTACAAAAATGAGCATTATGTATAAAATAATGACAGGGGACAGACGCACCATTCTGTATGTGAAAAACATGAAGAAAATATTCTATATACAATAAAACAAAACAAAAAATAAATAGTGATAATAATAACAACAACAATTATCACAACAACGACGACAATGATGATGATGATGATGATGATGACGATGACGATGATAATGATAATGACTATGATGATGATGATAAAGAAAAAATAAAACTCTTCATCCATTTCAACGGAGTACAACCTAATTCTCGTATTCTCTTGGTAGTCATTCAATCCATGTTCCAAGGAGAAACCCGATCCCTCGGGATCGGAGAGGAGCATGATACCATCCCACGACATGCTCAAACCGACGCTTTCCTAGCGAGGTGGAAGATATATATATATATATATATATATATATATATATATATATATATATATATATATATATATATATATATATATATATAATCTTCTACAAACTCAACCAGTCCAGTCTAGTTCACTGGAACCAGTACAGAGGAAAATGACCAAAATTATACATGTGCTCGGAAATATAACTTACGAAGACAGGCTTAAGCACCTTAATTTACATTCTCTGTACAGAAGTGCGGGGTGATGTAATAGAGGTATTCAAATGGGTCAATGGCTTTGACATGTTGATGCAGACAAGGTCATCATATTAAGACAAAGACTTTAAAGGATTTAAATTGGACAAAATTATATTTAAGAAGTTATTAGAAAAGAACTGATTTATCAATAGACTAGTTAATAAATGGGATAGAGTTTGGCTATTTTAAGAGAAAGTTAGATAAATTTATGAATGGGAACAATAGGTGGTAATAAACATAGATCTGACTAGTGTAGGCATTATGGTCTCTTGCAGTCTCCTTCGTTTCTATGATACAGAGATAGATAGATAGATAGATAGATAGATAGGTAGATAGAGGGAGAGTGAGGGGCAATCTACACCAACTTTAACCTAAATAAACTCCGGTATAAAAAATGAATAAATAAATAAATTAATAATGATAATAATAATAATAATAATAATAATAATGATAATAATAATAATAATAATAATAATAATATAATGATAATAATAATAATAATAATAATAATGATAATAATAATAATAACAATAATAATAATATAATGATAATAATAATAATAATAATAATAATAATGATATTCTTTACAGCTTTACTCAACGCCCGATTCAAGCTAATCGACCCAAATCCAACCCAACCCACTCTACACCAATACGATCTAATAAAACTCATGTGAAATATGAAAAACAATAATAATGATAATATTCCCTACAACTTTACTCAAAGCCCGACCCAAGTTAACCCAATCCACCCAAACTCAACCCAACCCAACCCACTCCAAACTCACCAAAAAGAACTACCAAGTGAAGACGTTCTTTAATATTCTATTTCCTTTCTATCTCCAGCACTTTGAGAAACTCCACTCCAGGTTTTTGTTGCCAGTGAGCGAAGCCATTACGTCGGCCACCTGGAGTCTCATCATGGTACAGTTGGGGAAGTAAGGTCTTCCAATGATTTGCCGACATGCATTTGTATCAAAAGGGTATTAATTCATATAGATCTTCCGTCAGCGAAGTTAACCGGGTTTAACCACAATGATAGCTTCTGTCGACTTCTGTACACCACTATTTCCAAGTACAGATGAGATGATTATCATTTTTCTATTAATATGATTAATTTATCTATTTATATTTCATCCTATTTCTATTCTTTATCTATTAATTTCTTTGTTTATTTGTTTTCATATTTCTATTCATTTATTTATTATTTTTTAAGCCGATCTCAAATAACCCACCTTGTTAACATAACTCCTTTGTCTTCCAAAAATGCCCATACCATGTGGTCATTTCGGTATCATAACACATTTCTTTTGCATTTTCCTCGAGAAACTTATATCATTCTTGATTAGATCGCATTCTTTTGCATTTATTTCTTCTTCTTTTGTTTCATTACATCACGAATCTAATTTCTGATTCTTAATTCTTCATATAATCTGCCTGTGTTTTTAATTATTCTAATTTGTTTTGCATCCACCAACGAAGTCACACAACGTACAGATTCTGTTGTGTCTTTGGGCAGCTGATTTAACGAAATCGATGGGAAGAACCCCTGTGTGATGCGG
>NC_134778.1:84428938-84441438 GCF_046742065.1 Oratosquilla oratoria
GTCCGCCGTAGAAGGGTTTACCTTCGTTGATTGAAGGCATGTAACACAACATCAAGCACATGGGAGGAAAAGATCAAAAGGTAAGCAAGAAAAATATCAATAGTTAAGGATGTGAAGACCAAAGAAATGACCAAATAAAGTGAAAAGGAAGAAGTGATGAAAAGAAGCACAAAAAGTGAGATATAGAACCAGAGAGAGAGAATGGGAGAGAGAGGGGGACAGAGAGAGAGAGAGAGAGAGAGAGAGAGAGAGAGAGAGAGAGAGAGAGAGAGAGAGAGAGAGAAAGAGAGAGAAAGAGAGAGACAGAGAGAGAGAGAGAGAGAGAGAGAGAGAGAGAGAGAGAGAGAGAGAGAGAGAGAGAGAGAGAGAGAGAGAGAGAGAGAGAGAGAGAGAGAGAGAGAGAGAGAGAGAGAGAGACAGACAGACAGAGAGAGATTAAGAGAGAGGTGAGAGAGAGACATATGTATTTAAACTATATGGAGAATAAAGATTAAGGAAAATAATAATAAAAAGAGAAGGATACCCTATAAATAGAAATATATATATGTATAAACATATACATATATATATATATATATATATATATATATATATATATATATTCAAATTCAATTGGAGGTTAACGAGTACTGTAGGAAGCTAGAAAATGAAGCAGACAAGAGTAGTTTAGACACAAGTCATCTTTTTTTCAATATTAGGCCAAATGTTCTTACAGGGTAAAATGGTGAGGAGCCTACACCGGGAGGAGTTGATTAGTCGAGGCTGAAGCAGTCACCTTTGCCCTATGAGCTTTAGAGACTGTTGGGGCAGATAGCAGTCACTGTTGGGAATCGGAGAGAAGTGTGTGACTCAAACACATAACTAATTAAATGGGATACAAGTACGCTTATAATTACGCCAACAGCGTAAAGACCACAGGAAACCTAATTGGAATCACCATATATCTATGACAGTAAGGTTAAGATTTGTAGTCCGTAGCATTCGAGAAAGAAATCTGATATGCTGAGGAAAGTAAAGTAAATTTGCTCTAGAAAATCAAGTAACATTCTATGTATTTTTGTTGAGAAAACGGAGGAAATTACTGGAATGATGGAGACAGGAGAAAATGAAAGTGAAACTAGCAAGACAAGAGTGTTAAAGTGTTATAAAAGATGATACAAATCTAGCAGATGTTTAGGAAAGTATCCGCAAAAGATGAGGCAAAATATGTAGGTTCATACTTCAATAGACCTTACCACAGTAATAAAGGGATTGCACTAAAATCAAAATCAAAATAATATTCAGGACAAACAAAGACGAGGTAGTTTTGCAGGAGGTAAATGCTTGGAAGAGGGGGATATCTGGAAAGTGAGGAATGGACAGGAAATAGAGAACGAAAAATTAAAAATAAAAAAATTTGCCAGAGTGATTTTACGGAGAAAAAAGTTCCGGGGATGGGCGGTACATACATACATATACCAAAGGCTTTTTTCCCCTTACACGGGGGGTAGCCAAAAAGAAAAAGGCATAGAAACCACTCCCACCCATTCCATTTCCTATATATTCCACTCCCCTCCACCCTCCTCCCTCCCTCTTATCTTGGCACCTCCTGGATGACGGGTCATCCCTGCATCCTGTCCACTGCCCCGGGTCAGAAGCAGTGTCGCAAGACACAGAGGTGGGCGGTGCTGCCAATTAATCTGAGGTTCGAGGAAAAATAGCCCAGTGTGATAACCCCTTTATTCTCTTTCTCTGCTTTCACTCTCTTGGACTGTACTTCTCCCGTATATATATTGTACAATAAGAGTACATATTTTTTTCTTGGATTTTTTCACTTTGCTGATAGATTTATCAAGTTGATAATGAAAAAATCGCTTAGCCATGACAATAAAAATTATGTGAATTGTTTATTATCTAGCTGAAAAAAATCACTTGTAATAACGCTGGAGATTAAGTAATTTTCGTTTAAGAAAATTATGTATTGTGTTCAAAGTCGACCAACTCCATATTTCGAAGAACATTTTGGTCTTTCTAACCACCATTCACCTCGGTGTGCCTCTGTCTCCAAAATAACTAGGCTCGTTTGCTAGGAAACAATTAGTTGTTGCTTTTTTAGCCTATCATTTTTGTTATCATTATCGTTAATTTCATTATCGTTATTATAATTATCATTATTATATCATTGTTATTATTATTATCAATATTATGTGATGATGATGATGATGAAGATAAAGAAGAAGATGATGATGATGATGATGATGATGATGATGATGATGATGATGATGATGATGATGATGATGATGATGATGATGATGATGATGATGATGATGATGATGATGATGATGATGATGATGATGGTGGTGGTGGCGGTCGGCGATGATGATGATGATGATGATGATGATGATGATGATGATGATGATGATGATGATGATGATGATGATGATGATGATGATGATGATGATGACGACAACTAAGCGAATGCAAGAAAGTAACATTTATCCAAAAGCACAGAGGAGGATCATCACTGAGCCTAGTGCTTCCGTGCTTAGGCCCAACCCTGACCCTTAGCGGCAAAACATACTGAGAACCTATCACAAAGAAGCGCTCATCAACCAGGGAAGTGGCCATTACTAGTAGCTACTGGATAAGTGCTAAGAGACCCATCAAGTTCGAAGCCAATGAACCACAACGGCATACACACATGCCCCCCCCTCTTTTTTTTTCTTTTTTTTTTTGTCAAGCAAGGATGAAAACCAAAAACTGTAAAATTACCCAAAAAGAACGAGAGAATATTGAAATGAAGTTTCATGCGTTTCGAGCATCGAAGCCTTAAAGCTTCCGGCCCGCTGTGGTTCGAAGGCTTCATTGTTGAGGATTTTTTCCCTAGGTCACACACACACACAAAAAAAAAAAAAAAAAAAAAAAGCCTTGCCTAAACGAGTCAAGATTTCCAAGAAAGAAATATTTTTGTATAAATTTTTGGTACCATCGACCATTTTCTCTTACATAGGCTAAGGTCGGCAGTTAAAAAGAAAACGGGAAAAGAAGCATAAGTAAAAAAGAAGAACTACAGTAGCACCAGGAAATGAATTAGTGAAAGGATAAAGACAAAGAAAATATGTGAGAACTGGGAATAGTAAAGACAAGAGCAAGAAAACCCAGGATAACAGAGCACGGGGATGCGCGTGCGCGCGAGCACATAATCACACACACACACACACACACACACACACACACACGCAAACGTACACACGCACACACACACACACTCACACACACACACACACACAAACGTACATGCGCACACACGCACACACACAAACACACAAATGGTTCTTTGTAATTTTTTATCTTGTTTTATATTATTTTTTCTGTAGCTAATTTCAATATGCATACAAAAGAGCGTGTCCTATAAAATTCTCTTGCCCGTCTTCAACGAACTAAGCCAACGTGACCTCTGTTGTCGATGATGCTAGATTTATGTTTTTTGGTTCGTAATATCCTCTTTTACTGCACGCCAACTAATGAACAGAAAATATATCAAACACTTTGTAACAAAAGCTATATTCACATATCTAAATTCTGGGCAGTGGTTGGGGTGTGGTGGTGGTCAGGGGCGGAGGAGGGGCTGACTCGTGAGGACTATAAGAGGGGGTGGTTAGATAAAAAAAAGAAAAAAAAAAGGCTGAGATGACAGTCTTGTGCTTTGAAAAAAGAGAAGAAAAGAAGAGATGATAAGAGAAGCCTTAAGCATGAAAGTAAGAAAGAGAAAGAAAAAGAGAAGTCGTTGGTATGAGCGTGATGACTGAAGAGAAGAGAAACCAGTGGAATGGAAGTGAAGCTAAGAAATGAGGTGATAAAACGGAGGAAGGAAAAGAGAAAGAAAACAGAAGGAAATAATGGAACGAAAGAAATATAAAAATGAAAGAAAAACTGGCAACACAAGAGTGTTAAAGTGTAATGAAATATGATACAAATCTAGCAGATGTTGAGGAAAGTACCCGCAAAAGATGAGGCTAAAATAGGTACGTTCATATTTCAGTAGACCCTACCACAGTAGTAAATGGATTACACTAAAATCACACTAAAAATAATATTCAGGACACACAAAGATGTAAGGCCGTTGGAAGAACGAGGTAGTTTTGTAGGAGGAAAATGCTTGGAAGAGGAGGAAATCTGGGGAATGAGGGAGACACAAGAAATATAGAACGAAGAATTGAAAATCCAAACAGAAGGCGGAAGGAAGCACGCGGATCCAGAGAGAAGACAAAGAAGAACTTGTAATCAAAGGCAGAGGGAAGGAAGGAGGGGGGGGGTGAGTTGTAAAAATAAAAAACAAAAAATGGAGAGGGAAGGAACGGAAGCCTCTTAGATGGCAGAAGAATAAGTGGGGTGCAAGAAAGACGACGTAATAGAATTTGTAGTAAGAGGGAGGAGGCAGGTGTCAAAAGAAGAATAACTGCACAGAGAGATCTTGCAAGAGGCAAAGGGAACAATGTGGCACTGTGAAGGTATTGGATGACTTGTGGGAGGGAGAGGGGGGGGAAAGAAAGAAGGCAGGAATAAAATCATCTGGTATTTCTATAAGCAGAACCTATGTACATCCACGTATCAAAGGGCTTAGGAGCTACTCAGTTCAAGTGCAATTTATAAATGCACAAAAAAAAAAGTGAAAATGAGTGAGATAAGTAGTTGCAATATATATATATATATATATATATATATATATATATATATATAATATATATATATATATATATATATATATATAGTCGGGTCAAACGAAAGTATGTTAGACCGTGGGTCTATAAAGCCGGAAATGGAGAATAAAATTAATACCACAAGATACTATGAAAATGGAAAACAAAAAAAATCGCAATAGAAACAATTAATAAACGCAAAAAAATGGTAAGTTAAGAAATAAGCAAGAATAAATGACGATTTAGGAAAATGAAAAAGAAAGAAAAAGGCCGAGAGAGGGGCCAGAGGAGAGGATGTTGTTGAGAGGGGTTGAAAGAGCGAAACGGCGAGGGGGACCCAGGCAAGGTCGCTGTGCATGTACGCACACACAATATGAGGACACGGAGCCGAAATGTCACAAGGCCGAGCAACAATTAGCCAGATGAAGCACCGGGGACATGGAAGTCTATGACCTTCCAGACAAAGGGTTTCATAAGCCGAGCCTAGTGAGAGACAGTCATAATACGAGGCAAAGACTGATGTGGAGTACGGACTACAATGACATGGCAATGGCGTGTGCGAAAACCTTTCGTACGTCGAGAGCTGGAAAGATGCCACAATATAAGCTGGAGACCTATGACGAAGAACAATGACAATGACGTGGCAGTGACGTGGCAGTGACGCACGTGACCTTGGGGTCCTTACAAGGTCAATGTGCAAAAAGGGAGCCGTGAAGCATATTGCATAGTTCCCAGCAAAAATACAGGAGAGAACGATTTCCAACCAAAATCCTCACGTTTGTCGGAAGAACGTAGCCATGGTGTAAACATAAGGCACAAGAATAGTAGAATAAAATTGTCTGGAATCCACCATTTTTTGCGTAATAATATATTATACGAAACAAGGATATATGTGTAAACTTGAGATAAATTCTTCAGAGCTTTCTTTGGTAAAGTCTTGGTATCTTGCATCAAAGACGTTATAAATTCTCGTTACAAAGACAGCTGATATAAATAACATCGAAACAAGTGACAAACTAACTTACGTCACCAATAGCATCTCCAAATCAGCAGAATAAAATCGTCTTGTAATAATAATCCTTTAAAACACGTTAACTTAAAAAAAAAAAATCGGTAATGATGAGCTGCACTCTCAGACATTTCCACCTGATATGTACGTATTGTGTGTGCATGTATGTATGTATGTATGTATGTATATCAATTAATCTCAATTAATCACTCTATCTGAATCTATTGCAGATTATCAATTTATTATTTTGATAACTGTAACCCGTGGCTAAAGTCTCGATCCTTGCAACCACCAGCCACAACCCAATCCTATCGCCTCCATCCCTCGCCTCCCGCCTCCTCCCTCCTGTCCCTGTCTTCCCAATGGCGAACACGTACAGTGTCGAGGCAACCAACACCATGATACGATTTATCGCACGCTTCTGCCAGCGCAGCCCAACACCCCGATCTGACATGTCGGACAAAACTACACAACCCTGACAGAGGAAAGCAATTCATACCAGGCTATGGACATCACTCGTCCCTGTTCTCGAAAATATATAGACTAACCCACTCGTTTCGGAAAATGGGATTGAGCCTTCTCGATTTACCTACTCAATTTTAGGAGTCACTTTTTCTTATATTTTGGTTGCCGATTGGTTACCACCAAGCGATTTTATTACCCACCATGATTATCCCCTTCCTTATAGGGTGGCTCTTTTTTCTTAAGTTCTGCCAGACAATTCTATTCATATATATTTCAATATATACCTAAAAGATTAATATTTTCATTATATGATATAGAATTTTTTTTCTTTTCTGAATATAAAGTTTATCTGAAGCTATATTCAACTACAACTACATGATTTATGATGAGAGAGGAAAAATGTTAAATGCAAATTGAAAATCCTTGTGTGATTACTTTGCATACAGTGAAGTTAAAGCTTATTTCCGTATGTCATATTTTTACTATTTTATGCTATCATGGTTCTGTGCACTTTACTTAAGGACCTTAGATTTTTTTTTATTTATGATGAGAGGGACCCGGGATTGAGGCTACACGACTGCCGAATTTGATTTGATCCGCACACACACACACACACACACACACACACTCACACACACACACACACACACACACACACACACATACACACACACACACACACACACACTCACACACATATATATACAGTATATATGTATATATATATATATATATATATATATATATATATATATATTACATGTACTTGCGCATACGGACTTATGTAAATACATTTTCATGAATATATATACAATCACATATAGTTCCTCGCATTATACAACAATGAACTCGTACTGATCTAACAAAAGACTTCCGTTGTGTAAAAAAAAAAAAAAAAGATAAATAAAAACTAGTAGCGTTTGTGACCACATGAGACAGAGTTGGCGACAAAGTAAACAAGGCCTCTGAATGATATCCGCGACCACAACAAAGACGACCTCTTTTATGTGACCGCTTTAGCATCTCTCTTGGCCTCGTATCTCAGCCTCACCCGCCTCCCCTTCCAGCCTCTATTTTCCACTTTCCGTATTCCTATGCATACTCTCTATCCTCTTCACTAGTTGTCTTTTGTAAATCTTATCTTGGTTCGTGTACGCCTTACTTTAGCTTTATATGTGCGTCTCCTTGTATTTTGTGTTGTCTCTCTAAATATTATGATACTCTGTAAACCTTTTTCTTTACCTTTGTTTTGTTCTTTACGTTTATGTTTTCATTAAATACTTCCCTAGGAATACGCAAATCTTCTCAAAACTGAATAAAGTCATGAGGCAAATGCCAAATAAGACAGACCAGCAAATCCGAATAATAAAATATGATAATCAACATTCCAGTGACATTTCACTCTTAGCTGATATGACAAACTTCGCAATACTTTAATCTGGTTAACGCCAGACGATTCCATTTAACCGAGGACAATGCCACGTTGAAAATTCCTATGGGTGCTTCAGTACACACGCTCACTAGAATCATCCCAATTACAGATTTCATGCTCGCTTACACCAGACAATCATAGTCACACACTGACAAGTGCCCTCACTGCATAAGGACTGAAGTTGAAGTTCTATTTGGTTATATTCAGTCCTTACCTCATTCCTCGTTCTTTCCTTTTCATTTATCTCGCTTTCTATTCCTCCTTCTTTCCTTCCCTCTACCTCTGCAGCCTCTGTCGATTAGCCCGATCGTCTTCTTTAGGTGGACCACGTAACCTTGCAGTCTTACCACCTGACCCCATCCGCCCTCACCCAGCCCCTACTATCGCTTTCTCACTCTTTGGCTCTCCCTTCCCTTCCACCCCTCTTTTCCCTGCCCCTCTCCCTCCACTCCCCTCTCTCTTTCTCTCTCTCTCCCCACCTCAAAGGGGAGCACACACACACACACACACACACACACACACACACACACACACACACACACACACACACGTGTACTCGTACCCAAACACGCACACTCACACACACACTCACACATACACACACACGCACACACACACACACACACACACACACACACACACACACACACACACACACACACACACACACACACACACACACACACACACAAAATACAAAATACTTGCATACAGTCCTTGTGTATTTCACTGCGCTGAGACTGATATGGTAGAGAGGGGAAGCGGTGGTCAGGTGTGGTATCTTACATATTTGATAGGAAGCCAGGCGGCCGACTCTGAACTCGGGAGGGGACGAAGTACCTACAGAAGAGTCGATTGTTGTAAGGATCTGTCTGAACCAGGGGCTCTCATTAGGAGGACTCTGTGGTACAATCAGGTTTCCCGCGAGGACTTCCAATCCGAAAACGATTAGTAGTTCCTGCACGATAGATGATTTCCTTAAATGTTCAAGTCGTTTTGGAATGGTAACGTTATAGTATGAATAGTATGGTGATGAAGGTAATATAATAATAATAGTAAAGTAAAAGGATGATAGATGGTTTTCTTCAATGTTCAAGTAATTTTGGTATAGTTTCGGTTTGTAATGGTATAGTAATGATAGTAGTATAGTAATTATAGTAAAGTAATAGGAAAAGTAAGCCGCGAGAAAGGCATCTGTGACTTAAATTCGAGATGCCCCGACGGATTTTATCGAAAAAAAAAATTATAAAAAAAAAAAAATAACGCTATGAACTGTATATCTTCAGGGAAAAATATGGAATATGTACAATGTTTAATTCTATGAAGCTTTGGGATTATATATCAAATATTAATCCCCATGAAGAGAAAAAGTCCCTGCCAGGTAGAAATAAATAGAATCTACACAGTTTCCACAGACTTTGTTGAAAAGTTGTCACAGTTTTGGTCTTCTTATATGATAATTAGTAATTAATGAAAACAAGTCTGTTCATTGAAACAACATTTTTAATACACATAGTAACATGAAACCAGAACCTAAAAAAAACGTATAATTCAGTAAAATTTGAGTCGTAGGCCAAATGCTCAATAGAATTAGGGAAGAGAGCCTCCGTCAGCTTAAAGTAAACGGGACGTGGAAGGGGGAGGGGCAGAGGCTGCTGCAATAGGAAGAGGAACTGGTCGAGCCCAGTCCTGTCACGTCTCTCATATCGACCGCATTTTTCCTCCACGAATTTTCCTATTCTGCTTAGCCCCGCGCTGTCATGGGCAGGGCACCATCCTCTTCGGTGCACTTGCTACACGAGGTGGTGGTGGTGGTGGTGGTGTTGATGATGGTGGTGATGATAATGATGATAATGATGATAATAATGATGATGATGATGATAATAATGATGACAATGATGATAATAATGATGATAATGATGATAATAATGATAATGATGATAATGATAATGATAATAATGTGATGATGATGACGATGATGACGGTGATGATGATGATGATGATGATGATGATGATGATGATGATGATGATGATGATGATGATGATGATGATGATGATGATGATGATGATGATGATGATGATGATGATGGTGGTGGTGGTGGTGATGATGATAGATAGAGGGGGGAGAGTATCAGCCTCTTTTTCCTCTGTAAATTCACTATGGCAAACAAATTCATTTTTTCAAACAATTTACATAAAATGTTATTTGATACGTTAAAGGACAATTATTTCCCTCCAGCATATCAGATTCCTTCCCGAAACCTACGGGCTGCAAATCTGTTCCAACAGTCAGAGGAAAAATAGCCCAGTATGATAGCGCCTTACGCAAATGCGAGACCAGCACGCTTCAGATTACACCACCTCCAACAACACAACACGGATACCAGAAGTGCTCGCTAACTGACCAACCACCTTTCCAGAGTTTTCTTATTCCTACTCTTTTTCTTTTTAAGTTTAACAAGATCTCGCTGAAAGCAATCCGTAAGGTGGAGCGTCACACAAAGATCAAGAGTAATTTCTAGTTTAACCTTTTAATACCAAGGGAGTCAAATCCGGCATTTTTTAATTACCTAGTTCTGAATAACACTGGGCAAACCAAGGACAGTTAGCAGAGGGGATTAAAGCTCTTTTAATCAGATCATCCGGGTTAATCCTTTGCTGGCCACTGGAGCAAACTTTGTTTGTGCACGGCTTGTCAGTATACCGCAGTTTTATCAAGGTCTGAAGATCCCATGGAAAAAAAAAAAAAAAAAAATTGAATTGGTGAGAAACCCCTGGTAGGGCAAAGCCCTGTCAATTGTGGTAAGCCGCTCTTATTTTTTTCTTATTTTTTATTTTTTTAAGGCCGTTGTAACGTCGCCTCCCCACCTGGTTAGGGCCGTCAGGAACCAACGTGACATAGTATGCAACGGGTCCCCAGAATCTAACCCACGACCACCTGCTCATATGTTCGTTACGGTATCCACTGGGTAATGAGAATTACTTGAAGATGAGAGGACCATTAGCCTTGGCTTCCAGAAAATCAGAAAAAAAAAATTGAAATGAAGTTCGGTGGACAAGAAATTATTTCATGTAGGTTTTTAGCATTATATATATATATATATATATATATATATATATATATATATATATATACATATAATATATATATATATATATATATATATATATATATATATTATATATATATATATATATATATATTATCCGTTTATCTACTCGAGATAAAGTTTGATTGAACAACAACTGTCTAATATTTGGGTCAAAATTTCTTGAATTGAGTAAATGGATATTTTTCGTTATTTTTCGTTTATCCTATTTTTGTATGCATTATATAATTGATTATCTATTTATTAGACGATTATTCTGGTGAACACCCAAGCACACAGGTGAGGTCACAGGAAAGGAGGAAAAAGGGGAGAAAATGTCACAAAGAAAAACACGAAAAAGGCCAAAGAAAAAAAGAAGAAGAAAAAAAAAGGTTATGGGGAAGAAGCGAAAAGAAGAAATATCGACGAAAAAATAGAAAAAAATAAAATAAAATGTAGAAAAAAAGCCCACAGAAAAAGGAAGAAAAATAAAAAGGGTTAACACAAGAAAAGAAAAGAAGAAAAGGCAGCAAAGGAGGAGAGAGAGAGAGAGAGAGAGAGAAAATGCACTGCGAAGAGAAAAAAAGAAAATGACTCGCAAGTGGAAAGAGACAAGGGCTCAGGTGTAGAGAAAGATCGGGAGAAAATGTGACCAGTTTGGGCGGTCGAAGAGCGGGGAGGGAGGAGGGGAACAAGGCGGAATGGGAAGGCATGGTGTCTGCAAACATCAACATAGGATTTTTTTTTTTTTTTTTTTTTTTTGTGAGGGGAAGACATTTTTTTCCCATCAGCATATCAGCATGATTTTTTTCATGAATACTATTATTTTAAACCTTCTAATTATATGTATCCTGTTTCTTTTTTTGTGGGGAATTTTTTTTTCCCACCAGCATGATTTTTTCATGAATATTACTTTAGACCTTCTAATTATATGCATCCTGTTTTTTTTTTTTTTTTTGTTTTTTTGTGGGGAAGACTTTTTTTCCATCAGCATGATTTTTTTTCACGAATATTGTTACTTTAAATCTTCTAATTATATGCATCCTTTTTTTGTGTGGGGAAGACATTTTTTTCCCCAGCAGCATGATTTTTTTCATGACTACTGTTACTTTAAACCTTCTAATTACATGCATCCTGTTTCCTAACTTGATAGTTTTAGAGCGCAGAAACAATGAAAAAATAAGATACCCACTGAAACTATTCGAAATTTAGATGCAGAAAAATTACATTATCTAGCCATTATTTCTTTTTTTATTTCTTTTTTTCATTCTGACAAACAATGGCATGCAAATGTAATAATGCTTTATTATCTCATAAAAAATTTACTGGGAACTATAAATTTTTGAGCCCATGTATCATTTTGGTCATTCTCCTCTGTTCTGATTCTAGTGAATTGATATCCAGTCTATAGGACGGAGACCAAAATCTGTACCGCATATTCAAGGATGGGTCTAACTAATGCCAAATAGAATTTGATAATTACGTCTGTATTTCTATTCGTAACCGTCCTAGCAATGAATCCTAATGGCCTGTTAGTTCTATTGCTGGTTCTAATGTAAAGTTTCCTGGATTTAAGGTCCGGACTCACTAGAACTCACAAGTCTCTCTCGTACTAATGTTTCTCTAAAAATGTGTTATTTAAGCTATATCTGCTTTTGGGGTTATGTAACCCTACGTTTAACACGCTGAACTTTGATATATTGAAGCGTGTATCTAGAAATACATACATAATGAAATAGTTAAAATAGCAACGAAACAGAGCATCGGTACATTCCTATACTCGTTCTAAAAAGTAGTAACTTCGGAGTTGATTTCAAATAATGTAA
>NC_134778.1:84448938-84453938 GCF_046742065.1 Oratosquilla oratoria
CAAAGAATAGGTTTAGTTGTAAACGCAGTTGTGCGAGTAAACTATACCCCCTTTCCCCCTCTGTATCTCTCCCTTTCTCCCCGTATGTGAATATATACAAACATACACACACGTATATATGTATATATATATATATATATATATATATATGTGTGTGTGTGTGTGTGTGTGTGTGTGTGTGTGTGTGTGTGTGAGTGTGTGTATGCGTGTGTGTGTGTGTGCGTGCATGTGTGTATGTGTGCTTGTGCGTGCATGTGTGTGTGTGTTTGTGTATGTATGTATGTATGTATGTATGTGTGTGTGTGTGTGTGTGTGTGTGTGTGTGTGTGTGTGTGTGTGTGTGTGTGTGTGTGTGTTTGTGTGCGTGCCGGTGTGTGTGGATTCGTCTGTATGATATTTCTAATTGAAATATTTCTCCATTACGACAACTTTTGCCCAGACACAAGATAAATGGACATCAGGTGCACCAATGCAAGTTGTTATAATCCAGAGAGTTCGAGTCCCGAGCCAAGCAGTGTATAGTTATGTTCATCTGAATAGTGAACATTTGATCATATAAATATTTGAACCCTTGTGAACAACTGGTTTTAGATCTAGCTCTAACAGCTAGGTTAGGCATGGCTAGATTACGAGGTTTGGTTAGTTAAATTTTAAGATTGATTTAACAGTTTTATGCTATGGGAGGTAAAGTAATGTTACTGTAGAATAGGGCTGGTCAAACGACAACTGTCTACGTAAGTATGTATGAATATGAATGAAGCTAAGCTTTGTCACATTTCTAATCCAGTTAAACTAACCCATTTGCTGTCTTTTACGACACATAAGTGGTTCACTCTTCGTGCTCCCAGGCAATTTTACTCAGCCAAAGGAAGTTCTCTCCTCAGCGAAAGACTGTACGAGGCATTAAGCTGGTTTAAAACCAGTTGTAACACACCCGAGTAATTACATCCAAGTTAAGATCAATCCTCTCCTCTTCAGGCCAATGCAGAGCCAGAGATTCTGGGCAGGAATGCGCAGATTCCAACACGGCACGGAGGCCCACAGGGAACTGCCATCCATGTAAGTGCCAGGCGGATGGAACTCCCCCCCTCCCCCTTCCCCTTCTCCCTCCTCCCACCCCCCTTGAAAGCTATGCAGGTCTCTGAACAAAGGACCAAGCGCCCTCATCCGTCAGAGATTTAGATAGCCGAGTGCTACTCCCTTGGGTGAAGCAGAGGTGCGTTGGTGCAGTGGAAGACGAGTCAAAATAACAAAATAACGGAGGAGGACTGAGGCGGCCATGCGCGTGCGAAGAATGAGACCCCGACGAGTTTCGCACGGTGAGAATGCTAATAGGGCTGCAGGCATCGAGGAAGGGGGGGGAGGGTAAGGAGAGGGGAGGGTGAAGAAAGGAAGGGAGAGGAGAGACAACGAAAAGAGGGGGTAAAGGAAGGGAAGGGAGGCGGGAGATGACGGAAAGGAAGGGTAAAGGAGGGGAAGGAGAGGGATGAAGAGGCGGATGGGGGAAGGGGAGGGGAGGGTGAAGAAGAGGGGGGAGAAGGAAACGAGCGGGGAAGTGAAAAGAAGGGAGGGGGTGTGACGGAAAGGAAGGGTAAAGAGAGGGAAGGCCAGGAATGAAGAGGCGAGTGGGGGGGGGGGAGGAAGTGAGAATAGAGGTAAGGGGAAATGAGAAGTAGGAAAAAGGGGGAGGGGAAAGTAAGACAAGGGAAAGGGAAGGGAGGGGAGAGAGCAGTGAAGGAGAAGTGATGAAATGAAAGCAAACGAGTAGGGAAGGGAGGGGAGGGAAGGGAACAGGGAAAGAGGGGAAGGGGAAAGAGGGGGGTGGGAGATGAGAGGGGAGAAAGAACAAAAAGGGAGAGTGGGGGGGATGCAGTGAATTAGAGTAAATGGAGGGGAAGGATGTGGATACGAGGGATAGAAAATGGAGTGGACAGTAAAAGACTTGGGTAAAAAAAACAGTGATGGGGAAAAAGGGAAAGGAGGTAAGGAAAAGGGAGGGAAGGAGAGGGCAGTTAAGTGAAACGAGGAAAAAGTGGAATTGAGATGACGGAAATGGAAAGGGAGGAAATTAAAATGATAGGAGTGTTTGGGAATGGAGGGGAAAAGAATGGGGAGGAAGGAAAGGGAGGAGGAGAGGGGAGTGATGTGGAAAAAATGAAGGAGAAGGTAGGAGAATGAAGTGGATTGGAAAAATGTAAAGGGGAGTATAATATGGAAGAGTGGAATAAAGTGGGAGGGGTGGGGAAGGGAAGGTAGACTGGAGTCGATGCGGGTTGGGAGTGGGAAGGCCTAGGGAGAGGATGGGACGGAATGGGATGGGATGGGATGGGATGGGATGGGGTGGGATGCGGGTCCGGGTGCTTGTGACATGGCCTGGGAACCGTGTCTCTTAATCACTGAAGCGAGCGAAAGCTCCACCCTCTGCACTTGTAAACAAACCAAGGGAACGAGACGATTTTTGGGTCAAAATGGAGGAAATGGTTGGTACAGAATGAAGTTAGCCATATGGTAAAGATGAATGAAAACAAGGCATACATGTTGGTATTAGTGCCTGTGCTTGCACAGGTGTTGGTGCTGATGATGATGTCCTAATATTCTTATCATTACCACTACAATTAATATATCCTTACTATGCCTTTTATGCCGATTATCATGACTATCATATTGATTACCATTACTTTTAGTTTTATTCTAGGAAAAATAGAGCGCAAGAAAAAATAACAAAGCCAAAGTTTACTCACGACTGGCGTGGGTAGTCATGGATGATAATGAAAACAAATTGGGACCCAAACGCGCTGGCAACTTATAAATTTCCCAAAAGAAGGAAGAATTATTCATGAGTCTACGGGGTGATCAATCATACATTGTGCCGCTTTCTTATTACAAAATACTAATCCAGAATTTTCTTTCCAAACTGGCTCAAGAGTGTTGCACAAAACAGTGGAGGGACCCTTGGTATATTCAATGAACTATTGGTCTACTTATCATTTGTTTACAAGTTTACACACCGATCCCTTTGTCTATTAACTTACCTAACAATATAATTCATATATATTTCTTATGTTTATCTTTAACTATATGTTCACGTACTTGTTCATTCACTCATTCATACGCTTATATATATGAGAGGTACAAAGAAAAGAAAAGAGAAGTAAAGCATAACATAAGGGAGGCACATGTGAAATGGGGTAAAAGTACGACAGAAAATTTTCAAAGTAATATAAATATGTTTTGGAAGGAAATTAAGAGAGGAAGAGGAGGCGAATCAAGTAGCGGGAAAAAGGTAAAGGGTAGATGGAGCGATGATAATGGAAGAAACGGTAGTAAGAGGAAGATAGGCAGAGTATTTTAAGGAGTTGATAAATGTGAAGTAGAATAGACAGAGAACGATAGCTGCAGTGGGAACCTCTATGGAAATGACCGTAATGAGTGAGGAAAATGGAGGGGAAATAAGGAAAGATAAGGTGAAGGTAGTTAAGATGAAGAGAGCAGGTAAGGCACCTGGGTTGGATGGGTGCTATGCAGAATGTCTAAAAGAGGGTGGTACAGTGATGGTGAACTGGCTGGTGAGGTTATTTAATGTTTGTTTAAGAGAGGGTAGAGTGCCGGAGGACTGGAGGAGTGCCTGTATAGTTCCACTTTACAAGGGAAAGGGGAGACAAGTGTGAGCGTAGTAGCTTCAGAGGGATCTGTTTGTTAAATGTACTTGGGAAGGCTTATGGTAGGGTTTAGATTGAGAAGATTAGGAGAATAACAGAGGAAGGAATTGGTGAGGAACAGTGTAGGTTTAAAACAGGTAGGGGTTGCGTAGATCAGATTTTTGTGGTAAGACAGATATGTGAGAAAATTTTAGGAAAAGGTAAAGATGATTTTTGGGCTTTTATGGACCTGGAAAAGGCTTACACAGGGTAGACAGGAAGGCACTGTAGGAGGTATTGTAGATATATGGGATAGGAGGAAAGTTTTTAAAAGCAGTCAAGAGTTTTTACAAGAGTAGTAGAGCGTGTGTTAGATTTAGAAATGGAGAGAGTGAGTGGTTTGAGGTAAAGATGGGACTTCGCCAGGGATGGGTTATGTCGACTTGTCTTCTCAATTTATACATGAATGGGGTGGTGTGAGAGGTAACCGCAAGGGTAATGGGTCGGGAATTGGAGATGGTTCAAGAAAATGGAGAAAAATGGGAGATAACCAAGTTGTTGTTTGCTGACGACACTGCGTTTGTGGAAGGATCAGAGGAAGGATTGAGGATGTTATTGACAGAGTTTGGGAAGGTGTGCGAAAGAAGGAAGTTGAAGATAAATGTAGGTAAAAGTAAGGTGATGAGATGTATAATTGGAGGAAGTAGCAGCAGACTGGAAGTGAATATTAAGGGGGAGAAACTGGAGGAAGTGGATAGTTTTAGATACTTGGGTGCGAATGTGGCGGGAAAGGGAGGAGTGGAGGTAGAATGTATATTGAGCGAAGCAAGTAAATGCCTTGGGGGATTAAAAATTGTAATGAGAAATAGACATTTGGGAAAGGATGCTAAGAGGAGATTGCATGAAGGAGTGATTGTGTCGACACCAATGTATGGGACAGAAACATGAAACATAAAAGAGGAAGAGAGAAGGAGTTTGAATGTGTTTGATATTAGGTGCCTGAGAAGTATGATAAGGGTTACTAGGCTGGATAGAGTGAGAAACGAGGTGGTAAGGAGGAGAACCGGGGTGGAAAGGGAGTTAGGAGAGGGTTGATGAAAGAGTATTGGAATGGTTTGGGCAGATGGAAAGAATGAGTGAAGAAAGATTAGTAAAAGAGGTATGGAAGGCAGATGTGAAATGAGTGAACATAAAGGGGGGGGGCAAGGATGAGATGGACGGATGGGGTAAAAGTGGCATTGGAAAAGAGGAGAATGTCTGTTGAGGAAGGACGGGAGAAGACAAAAGACAGGTTTGAATGGAGAATGGTTGTGCATGGATGATGCTGTGATACATGAACGGGAGTCGGTGGGATATGGAGGG
>NC_134778.1:84456438-84461438 GCF_046742065.1 Oratosquilla oratoria
TTTTGACTTCCATCAGGAAATATTATTGGCCTGAGAGAAGCACCTAAGGTTTCAGAAATAACCAAAAAAAGTAAATAGAATATCGGAATAACCAGAGTAAAGTTAATAATGCATAACAACTTTTTACAAGGTCATAGGGAAGAAAACATCAAGAACAACATAATGTCTTCGATAATATGCGTGCGTGTGTGTCTTTATACATATGCTTGTGAATGCGTTTGAAAATGTGCGCCTGTGCGCGTGTTCTTGTGATTAACCATGATCTTGGATCACGTGTTGGACTCGTGATCAACAGTTATTAACCTCCCGGATGAGAGCTCAGACCTCGTATGACCGACCTATGGGTAATACTGTGACCTTACACGCACACACACACACACCAAACTCCCCGCCCACGAGAATTGGAGTAGCAACCCGCAGCGCAGCGATACTGAAATTATTTCAGCCCTGGGCGGAATTCGAACCCGGACCGCCGTAGCTACAGTCGTGAACTGTAACCACTGCGCCAGGAGGTTGTGCGTTTGGTCTTGTGTGTTTACCTCTGTGCGTATATGCGTGCGCGAGCTAGCGCATCCGTAGCATAAATAACTGTTTAATTTGCCTCTAACAAAGCGCGCAATATGCAACTTAACAAATAGCCGCTGAATCAGACGGTGGCTTGTATAGAATGGAGATGACTACATGTTTTCGTTCTTTAGTAATTGTGCGAGATGGAATTCCGTTACACTGGAGCCGAGACACCCAAGGCTTTTATGGTTGTGTAGATCCTTTGTACCACGAGGGATTAAGGCGAGAGCGAAGTATGGAAGAGTGAAGGATTGTGTGGATGAGAGCTGTGAAAGTGAGTGGAATTGTACGGTTGAGGGTTGAGGGAACATGTGGAATTGTGTAGTGCGAATGGTGGAGGCGTGTGGTGTAGATATTTCACCATAAATGTTTGTGATGAATCTGATGACAATAATGACTGAGCTGTGGGGGTGTGAAGCCGTAGCAGTGCGGAGTCTTCACCATAAATGTTGCCGGTGACAGAGTGATGGCATTCATGGTTGTGAATTGTGGAAGTGTTTAGACTTGTATGGATTCGAACCGCAAGGGCATGGGGCGTGTAGAGTTGTAGCGGTGTAAGCTCTTCAATATATCAACAATGAAAGTGTCATTATACTTGTGGATGCACACTGTGAAAGCGCTTCGGGCTATGAAAGTGTAGGGTCTACGCCATCAATATTCGTTCGCTCGTTCGTTTAGCCTTAATGGTCCATCGCAGGACTGATCTATCCCCTGAGTGAGATCAGGCTCTGTAGCTCACCGCGGTGGCTTAATCCGGTTTGGTAAGGTTTTATGCATGGAGAGAAGTGCGTGTGATTTTTTTTAATGGTTGTGGTTGTGAATGAAGTCTGAAACCAGTGTAATCAGCTATACCATACTGATTAGGGGCTATCATATACATGTGGCACTGATCTACCGCACCTCTGATGTCCGCCGTTGTGGAGACGAGTTGGATCAATGTTGATGGTGTCATAATAATGAGGACTGCAAGCTGTAATGAGACTTTGTTTTCTCAGGTTCTTTATACCTTCAGCGATAGGGGTGCGAAAACCCGTATGGAAGCGAAAAGTGAATCAATGATGAAAAATTACCTGCTACGTGAAAATGTGTTTGAATTTTGGTATATGACAACAACAGGGTTGTTATGGTTAGCTATGTGACTCTATAGTCTTAATGCGAGGGCATTAATGATAATGTTGATGATAACACAAATGGTAAGATCCCAAAGGATGTTGTGAATATGTGACAGGTTGTGAAAAATAATGGGTTATATTAGAATCAACCTTATAACAACATAATCAAATTATAATTCAAATGAACACTAGTAGTTCTACAAATGCGGGGTTGTGTTTTATGCGTTTGCTTACACAACGACTTTATTCCAATTGTTACCTATTACCCACTGGCTGATACTTAGCCGCCAGACTATTCTATTCACCGCACTGGCATCCCTATGGAAGCAAAGGAGTGACAAGAAATAATATCCCGAAGTAAGATATCCCCCATTGGAAAATTCCCCTTAGAAAAAGTCCCCCCAAAAAAAATCCCACCAAAAGAAAAAATCCCCCTCAGGATAAATCAAAGCAGTCAAAGTTGAAGAGAAGTTGTTACAAAGGATTACAAAGGAGCAGCATGCCGAGAGGAGACCTTTTGGTCCATAACTAGGTCGGAAGCAAAAAAAAAAAGAAAAAGAAATATATATATATATATGTGTGTGTGTGTGTGTGTGTGTGTGTGTGTGTGTGTGTGTGTGTGTGTGTGTGTGTGTGTGTGTGTGTGTGTGTGTGTGTGTGTGTGTGTGTGTGTATGTGAGTGTGTGTGTGCGTGTGTGTGTGTGTGTGATAACGATAGATAAATAAATAAATAAAATTATAATATAAATATAATTTTTGTGAACATATATTTCATTAAAGAAGTCATAACCTACTCAACACTTTTGATACCCAGTGACACCGTTCCCTTTTGTCTTGGCAGCCACCTGTCACGTCTCCTCACCTCAATGGCATCCCTTCTGCAGTGAACGAGGTAACCAGGTGTTCAGCTAATAATATGGACTTCGTGCTCAGACTATCGCGAGTATCAGTACGAAGTTGGAATGTTAAATTGTTAAAAATTCCTTCAAGAAAGAGAGCACACTCTTTTGTTACCTTCGCCTCTCCTTTTTTCCTTTGTGTTGACCTATTTGTTTGTGGATCCGGCCTCATTATAAACAAAGACTCCCCCACCAGACTTAGTCTCCCATTGTCACACCTCCCTCGGCAGCGGATTATACCGCCGTATCATTCACGTGCCTGAGAGGCTTGACACAATAAAAGTCAACGTAACTGAGACTGTGTTGCCTCAAGTTCGAGAGAGAGTAAACCAGCGTAGTGACGTCCATTAGAAGCGATGTTTATGACGAGCAAACACACGCCCAGGTGTCGTATTCATACGGATTCTCAGGTTTTATGGTTTGTCTTATAATATGAGAACTCCATGTTTTATTTCATTTTTTGTGTGATAGCTAAAATGTAGAATAATTTCCTCTCTATTTGTCCCTAGAGAAAAATATGTTTTACAGACTACCTTGACATGAAATCTAACATTGGATTTAGCGTACATTATTCGAGCTATTGTGTTGATTCAGAAAAATAAACAATCTTTCTTCTTTTTAGGTTTTACTGAAACATAAGAACCGTCTCACCAGGCAATTTAAAAAAGCATATATATTACAATACTTAATCACAAATGTAGGTGATCAATATGTTTGACGAATACATTTTCACAAATCACTATTTGAACAATAATACTCAATTCAGCTTGCTTATTGCCATGGCGTGTTTGTAAAATGATGGGGGGAAGGTAACACCAATCCTTATAAAGACCTTTTAAGACTGGGATCTTTACAAATACATGCCCCAGATAATGGCTCTAAACCCATGTAAACCACACGCCTCCATACGCCGTGAATATCCTGTAGGGCGAAGAAAACAAAAAAAACAAACATCAATTTCGAAAAGCAACGCTTCGGTCGTCAGCGGAAGAAGGAGCACAAGAGGGGGTGGGATGGGCCGAGGTTCTCCAGGGGGCGCAACAGCTCAGACTCCAGAACCTTATGGATTCCCCGTGGAAAAGAAGATACACAAAGAGTGAGGAGGTGGAAGCGTTGGGAAGAAATAATGCTGGGTAGGATGAGATGCTGGAGCTTCCTATTAGTGTAATGGTTCTTAGCCTTGTTATTATTTTCATCCTCTTTGTAATAATTTTCACTTTCATCTGTGATACTGTCGATTTTCCCATTTTATCATTATAATTTCTGCCATCGTCTTTGCCATGATTATTGTTAAAATCACCATCAGTATTGATCGACTTTGCCTTCGTGGTTGTTGCCACTCACAAAGGAAGAGCATACCGACAGGAGACCTTTTGGTTCATAACTAAGCCGGATGTTGTTTTCCTGATGAATTTGGTTGCTGTTGGTGGTGAGAGCAGTGGTGGTGGTGTTAATGATTTTGGTGTTGGTAAAGATGCTGGTGTTCTTGCAAAAAAAAAAAAAAAAAGTGACTCCTTTATGCTGAGCTGTCAGAGGCGGAGACAGATATATGTAAAAAGGAGAAAATGTGAACATAGAAAAGTGGAAAGAAAAATCCCATGAGCAATATCACAGCCTTTTGTTCTGTATTCAAAGAAACCGATAAATGGTCAAATAAAAGGCACGGATTGAGGGGAAAAAGGTTTGCCAACAAAATATAAATGGAAAGCTGCTGAAAGTCCGAAAGCTGCTGGTGGTAGACTTAAGATGGGGGGGGGGGAGAACAAGATGAATCAGGTTACATTACAAACAATATACCGAGTTTCTTTTTCCTGTTACTTTACTACCGTGCTCTTGACTCACACATGGAGAAATACATACTTTTGTCACGCACGCATACACATACACACACACACACACACACACACACATACACGCTTATATGCAAACACACTTACAAAATCACATACGTTCGTAAAAAAAATGTAAAACGAAAAAGAAGTATCCCTTTCTCATCATTTAGTGGGTATAAGTACACATAATATCTTGCACAATGTAATATATGGTTTAGTTCAGATGTGCGCGCGCGATCTCCTTAGTGCTATGTCTCACTTGAGGGCAAACACCAAACGATTTCATTTAACCTAAAGTTGGACTTTCCCTTCCCAGATGTCTCTTTTGCCGCCAGACAATTCTATTCATCTCCGTGGTATCCCTTTAATGGTAAAGGACTTGCCAAGGTGTAATTGTGTGTCTTCACTACAGGTAATGATTTAGGCTCATCACAAATTGAAGCACGAAAGTGATGTTCACAATGTCAGAAAATGCTACGACTCTTCAAAGTATCACAAACAAGTGTGATCATCACAAGGTAACTACATAAGAAGCTAATTAGCAAAGTGTTAAGAATTGATGATGGTAATAAGAAATATGAAGTAAATAG
>NC_134778.1:84476438-84493938 GCF_046742065.1 Oratosquilla oratoria
CGGGAAAATTGAGAGATCAAATATCCGAATAAAGAAATATTGTGTAAGCAGGAAGTTGTGAAAAACTGCGCGGCTGGGCAAAAGGCGACCCCGAAACGAAACCCACAAATATGCAATCTGACGGAGGTTGGGGAGGGGGGGAGAATTGAAGGAAGGGATCGAGCAGGAAGATAAGGACGATAAGTGGAATGGAAGAGAAAGAGCAGGAGGAGGAGAAGATATAGGAGACAGAGAAGAAAAATGAGTAGAAAAAGGAGGAGGAAAAGTATGCGGAAGAGGAGGAGGGGGAATAGGAGAAAAAGTATGTGAAAAAGCAGGAGAAGAAGGAAAAGGAGGAAAAAGACGGTGAGGAAAAGGAAGAGGAGAACAATGACGGGGAGGGAGAGGAAAAGACTAAGAGCAGGAACACAAGGGAGAAGCGTGGGATGAGGAGAAGGGAGAAGAAAAAATGAGTAGGGCGGAGAGTAGAAAAGGAAGAGAGGCAAAGGAGGAGGAGGAGGAGGAGGAGGAGGAGGAGGAGGAGGAGGAGGAGGAGGAGGAGGAGGAGGAGGAGGAGGAGGAGGAGGAGGAGGAGGAAAGGGGAGACGAATTTTAGCGCTGACGGCTGTGGGAGGCTAGGCAAAGGGGGACGGGTAGGGGGGAGCCGGAGAGATAATCCGCATTGTTGGACTTTCCAGCTTGCCGGATCTGGGAACAATAAGAAAATATGGAGAGAAGGGAAGCAGGGAGGGAGGGAGGGAGGGAGGGAGGGAGGACGAACAGGGAAAGGGATGTTATAGTGAGGTGAGGAAGAGAGGGAGAGGAAGAAAGGAATGAACTGTTGTAAGGGATAGAGGAGGAAGGGAAGATGGCGGGGAATAAGGACGAGGAGGGTGGAAAAGGAGGAAGAAAAGGTGGCGGGGGATAAAGGGGAGGAGGGGAAAAGTAGGAAGAGGAGGAGGACAAATGAGGGAGAGAGGAGGAAGACAGGAAAATGAGGTGAGGGGAAAGGGAGTTAAAGAAAAAGATGGAAAAGGTAGGAGAGGGAGGGGCGA
The DNA here is from genome assembly GCF_046742065.1 of Oratosquilla oratoria. Lineage (NCBI taxonomy): Eukaryota > Metazoa > Arthropoda > Malacostraca > Stomatopoda > Squillidae > Oratosquilla > Oratosquilla oratoria. The sequence continues at coordinate 84,477,473 of NC_134778.1, forward strand.
GGGGAGAGGGAAGAGAATATGGAGGTAAGAGGGGAGGGACTTGGGGAGGGAGGGACGAGGAAAGGGAGGGAAGAAGGCGGGGAGGGAGGGTAGAGGAGAAGGAGGGAGGAGTGGAGGGAGGGAGGAGGGGAGGAAGGGAGGAGGGAAGAGAAGGAGGAGGGGAGGGAGAGTAGAGGATAGGGAGGAAGGAAGGGAGGAAGGAGGGGATGGATGAGAAGAGAAAAGAAGAAAAATAAGGGGTAGGAAAGGGTTAGGCTTGGAGGAAGGAGGAAAGAGGAGGAGAGGGGAAGGGAGGGAAAGAAGAGGAGAGGAGGGAAGAACAGGAAGAATGAGAGAAAGGGAAGGGAAGTTAGCTGGAAAGAGGTAAGATGTGTTGTGATAATCCATAACTGATCAAAGGGACGTACTGAGCACATTGAAAGATGTTATCCTGGCAAAGAATACCAGAAGACGATTGGGCTTAGCTGAAAGACCTCCGCCCCCTACTCAGGGCAGTCAAGGGTCAACAAAAGAGGGAGAGAAGGATGGATGGAAGGAAGGGGGGAGTAAAGAAGAAGACAAATAGGCAGAACGGAGGAAGATAAAGAGAGAACGTAATAAGGAATGGGAAACAGAACGGACAAGAGAGGGAAGGTATAAACTGAAGAGACTTAAGGGAAACTAAAATAGAAGGCTTTGAAAAAAAAATATAACAAGGAAGATGATAGAGGATAAAAAGGAAGATAAGTAGGAAGAGAAAAAATCCAGAAATAGGAAATAGGTCATGGAAGAGAGGAAGGAGGGAGAAGGAAAAAGAGAAAGAGAGAGAGAGAGAGAGAGAGAGAGAGAGAGAGAGAGAGAGAGATAGAGAGAGAGAGAGAGAGAGTGAGAGAGAGAGATAGAGAGAGAGTGAGAGATAGAGAAAGAGAGAGAGAGAGAGAGAGAGAGAGAGAGAGAGAGAGAGAGAGAGAGAGAGAGAGAGAGAGAGAGAGAGAGAGAGAAAGTGTTTAATGTAAGCAATAAAGTGGAGGATCGTCGGTCCCCGGCATCCCCTTCCGTACCAGATGGCACCTTTTCCTTTGACTCTACCGTCACGCTATTCATGTTCGTGGCACCTCTGATAGCAAACGAGTTAAAGCTTACACATACGCTTCCGGTTAAAATCAGTCGATTTTATTCACTGAGAGGAGATCTCTGGAATGGAATGTCCAAGAAAGATTCTAAAAGGAAGGCAGAGGATGAGACGTATATAAAGAAGCATGAGCATTCAAATAGTATTGCAAATTTGCAGAAAACCTCTGAATCCAGACATTCCCTTGTCCCTTTGCCTCTTCTGTTACGGGTTTCACTTTTTCTTTTATTCTGAATATCGCCACTCTATTCTATTCAGCTCCGTTGGACACCCTCAGCACAAACAACCTTAGGATCTATCGTTCTTAACTTCAAAGTATGAAAATAAAGTAACATAGAATATAATATAAAACAATATAGGCTTAAAGTTGTGATGAAGTACAAACACATCATATCCCTGTGTTTAGAGTTTTCATCATCCAAATGATTTATGAACAAGAATAGAAACAGGGACTTGACAATTTCAAAGACAATAAACAAAGAAGCGACTGCGAAGAAGATAACAGAGACGTGATTGTTAATATAAAAACACAAAGACGAGTTGAATGTAATACAAGAAACAAAGATGCGTCTAAGAATAGAAAAGAATATAACACGTAGCTATGAATAAGACAAGAAAGACGTGATCAAGATTGAGAGAAAAACACGAATATGAAGATATATAGATGGTTCGACAATGACAAGAAACAAGGGTGTGGTCGGAAACAAGTAAAGGAACGGGGACGTGGCTGAGGACAGAAAAATGCAGAAGGACCAAAGAAGTCCACAGAAGCTTCAAGTCTCCAGGAGCCTCCAAGGACCAGAAACTCGATGAATTTTCCAAAACGCCAACATCTTACAAGACAGTATTCATAGGAAACGACACGGGCGATAGGGCAATGAAAAAGGAATTGCATACAAAACGGTTCTTAATGGAATTGAATGACTTCCAAAGACTCCCCCCCCAGGGGCAAATATACATACGTAAATAGTGACGTACAAACTCGTATCTCCCAAAGTGCATATGCGAGGAATAGCTGACATCACACATCTACAGAAGCACATATTTAGATCATGACGTATCAGAGGGGGACGTTATTTCTTCGACTTCAAAGCACTTCAAAAAGATTTCAAAAAGAGTTGAAAATTCAAAAATCTAGCAATTTCTAAACCTCAAGGAGCCTTGGGAAAATATGTGGACCATTTGGAATTGAAACACAAGATTTTTACTCAAAGAGTTCTTTTTGAAATACAGACCATAAGCACCGTTCCTCTTCAAAATAAAAGGAGAAACGAACGGGCTCCATACGGATTTTTTTAAATTCAAACTTGAAAAACGTGGACAGAATAACCGCCCCAGTGTCCAAAACTATTTACTTTCGTGATGCGGTCTACACGTACTATTTTGTGAGGTCTTGGGCAAGGGAGCGGTAGTTATCATTACATAAGTAATGGGAACACCGGTTTAACCCTCCCATACTGGAATGCACACTTGCTTCTATTCTGTCTGACTTCATGCTGCTCTATTCACCTTCATGTGAACGCGCGCGTGTGTGCATATGTGTGTGTGTGTGTATTCACTTGGTCTTTGGATCACGTGTTGGACTCGTGATCGACAGCTATTTCCCTCCTGGAAGAGAGCTCAGAGCTCGTAGGTCCGATCTATGGGTAATGCTATGACCTTGCACACACACACACACCCAACTCCCCGCCCACGAGAGTCAGAGTAACGACCCGAGGCACAGCGATACCGAAATAATTTCGGCCCTGGGCAGGATTCGAACTGGGTGCTGGGAGCATTTCTGCTTCCCAGTTCAGCGCTCTACCAACTGTGCCACCGAGTCGGTGTGTGTGTGTGTGTGTGTGTGTGTGTGTGTGTGTGTGTGTGTGTGTGTGTGTGTGTGTGTGTGTGTGTGTGTGTGTGTGTGTGTGTGTGATTCACCATGGTCTTGGATCATTTGCTGAACCCCGTGATTGACAGGCATTATCCTCTTGGATAAGAGTTCATTGGCTCATTTGGCACGATCTATGGATAATTCTGTGACAGACCACACACACACACACACACACACACAAACACACACACACACACACCCGCACGCACATACACACACACACACACACACACACACACACACACACACACACACGCACACACACACACGCACGCACACACACAAACACAAATTTCTTGCCCAAGGGAGCAGATGTTACCTTGCATGTGTCATGCTTGTGCCTTTGTATTGTGTGTGCACGTGTTTGCGTGTTTGTTTATCTAGCTGTATTTACTTAAATGTGATATGCAGGATAAGATCTATAGCATGCTTGTGATATCCGTTTAACGAGTACTGTGTGTGTGTGCGTGTGTATGAGTGTGTGTGTGTGTGTGTGTGTGTGTGTGTGTGTGTGTGTGTGTGTGTGTGTGTGTGTGTGTGTGTGTGTGTATGTGTGTTTGTGTGTGTGTTTGTGTATGTGTTTGTGTATATGTATGTGTGTATGTGCGTGTGCGAGTGTATGTGCGTGTGTATGTGTGTGTGTGTGCGTGCATGTGTGTATGTGTGTTCGCGCGCGCGCGCGCGCGTGTGTGTGTGTGTGTGTGTGTGTGTGTGTAGGTGTGTGTGTGTGTGTGTGTTATCCATTTACAAACGCAAGTACACGTGGGGGGGGAATGCAAGTATTTATGCAAGACAAAAGTGCCTCGGATACTTCTATGCAAATCTAGAACTCCTGATTATGTTAATAGGAACGCCTGCCTGTGCAGGTTGCCGTACCTCATCCACTTTCATTTTCATCTTCAACACTTTCAGAAATGAAGACCAAAGACCTTAGGCCCTTCTCGTCCGGAGACTTGCCGTGGACTGATCGACCCAGCCATCAATTATCACACGGCGAGTCAATCCTTTTAATTTGCAGAAGCATCTCTCAATATCGACTATCCGCTTCCTAGTACGCCGAATTCCACCCTTTCCTCTCTTGTCCTTCTCATTCTCATGGCATGAGATCGTGTCCACATCTATACGCAGACTTGTGTCGGGAACAATTTAACATGTTAAAGAACAAGTTGCCGACTCGAATGGAAAAGTGTCGGAGTTCTCTTGAAGCAGTGGCACATATTCTTATGATTTGGCTCCCGCCAAAATGTCTTAGTGCGCAGCTGGTGTGATCGGAAGAATGCTGGTCTTGCACTCGCTTAGATGTGGGTTCGAATCCCGCACTCCTACCCGATTCCCAGCAGTGACTGTTACCTGCCCCAGCAGTCTCTCGAGTGCATATGGCAAAGTTGACGGCTTCGGCTGCAGCTATTCAGCGCCTCCTGGCGTAGGCTCCTCACTTGTCCTTCTCTGATTTTCCCTTCCGCCCCGATTGGTACATTCTCTCTTATTTTGGCTGCCGCCTGACGATTTTATTGACCCCTGAAGCAGTCCTCTGGTAAGGGTCAAGGACTTGTCATCATTTTATATTTCTGGGCTAAAAACACTTTCCTTTCCTTCCTTTTTATCATTCGTCTCTTCTTTCATTTGTCTTGGCAATTTCTTCCAATTTCTTCCTTATCTGACCCTTCTATTGTCCTCCTCCTCCTTCTTCCACTTCCGCAACACATATTTTCTTGTTTTTACTTTGTTCTCCATTTTTATCTTCCGACCCTCTTCGTCCTCTTGTTGCCTTCTCCTTCTCGCTTGCCTCCACCCGGCGCGGCGTCGACATCAAAACACCCCGAGGCGAAGACGCTACCGTAGCTCCTCTTCCTTCCCCGAAATATTCATTTTTCATCTATCTTTTTGTATAAATATTACTCTGATACTCATTAATTTACTTACTATTTTAAAATTTTAATCTTCTATTATTTTCTATTACTTATTACCTACTATTTTTCATTTCTCTCGTTTTACTTAATCCCTTTTCGTACTAGGTGACGTGTTTTCTCTTTCATTTTTTTTTTTTTCATAACCTGATTTTCTTCCTTTCGTGCCCAGTACTCAATCCCGGTTTATCATTTTACTTGTTCATACTTTCGACTATTTTCATCCTCTTTTCCACGTCATTTGTTCCTCTAAATCACCCTTCCCTCCCTACTTTCCCCACTCATCATTATCTCTCATCCACTTACTCATCTGCTTATTCAATTATTTATCTAATAATTCAATGAATGACTAACTAGCCCATATATTCAACTACAAACTCACTTACTCATACATTCATTCGACGAATCTCACTAATGAGATATTTCGTTCAATCATTCTTTATCTAATGAATAACTACTCACTAATTCCTTCATGCACCATATCACTCATTCATTCACTTGTGAATTAAGATACATTCAATTATTCATTTATTCACCAACTAACTCGTGCATTCACAATCTTACTAGCCCATATATCTCCTCACTCATTCCCTTGCGCACTAATTCATCTACTCATTCTCCCTGTTGTTCCTAACTCATATTCCTTCATCTGTCTCAGTCTCATATCCCCTTCATACTTTTATGTTCTTACCTTCCCACCTTTACTTTAGGTGGAGGTGGGAAGGAACGAATGAGTGAAGAAAGACTAGTAAAAGTGGTATGGAGGGCAGATGTGGAGGGAGTGAACATGAGGGGACGTCCTAGGATGAGGTGTGGATGGGGTGAAGGGGGCTTTGGGGAAGAGGGGAATATCTGTTGAGGAAGGACGGGAGAGGACTGAAGACAGGGCTGAATGGAGAATGGTTGTACATGGATGTTATTGTGATGCATGAGGTGGAATGGGAGGGGGATTGGGGGTGAGGTAGTATGTGTGAGAAAAATTTGACACAGCCCGAAGGGATTTCTCCCAGTCTTCTCCTTTTCTGCATGGGGGGACAAAGAGGGGGGGTCGCCGATTTAATGAAGCGGCCTTGCTGTGGATGTGCTGTGTCTTGCGACACTGCTTCTGACCCAGGGCAGTGGACAAGGTACAGGGATGACCCGTCATCCAGGAGGTGCTAAGATAAGAGGGAGGGTGGTGGGGTGTGGAGTGTATTTAGGGATGAAATGGGTGGGAATGATCTTATGCCTTTTCCTTTTTGGCTACCTCCCTTGTAAGGGGGAAAAAGCCTTGGTATATGTATGTATGTATGTATGTATGTACCTTCCCACCTCGTTTACTTCAATAATTTTACTTACGCTGAAGTCAAATTACCTTGGGACCATTGACGGGTACTTGCAGATGGTGATCTTGCAAGATGGACTCCAAATCTACCCATTTTTCAGAACCCATCAACTTCCACATATCTATCAGAAGGTGGAGTGACACACGGTCTCCGAACTGGTTCTAAGATTTCTATCAAAACTCAAATGTATTTTTTACGCTTATTCGTATATGGAAATCTGACAAAAGGCGACTGCCCTCCTCCATCTACCATTTTCTGCTGGTGACTTAGACACAGTCCAATACTAAAACAATAAAGAAAACAGGCCAAAGCTTCTTTCCAGAAATTCGTGGGGGGAGGGGTTGAGAACCATAGCTGTGACGAAACTTGAGACAACAATTAATTAATTAACCAATTATTTCATTCAACAGAAAGAATCCTCTCCTCTCCCCTGCAGACGTCCCTCCTCTGCTCAAACGTCATTAAATCTGTTGGATGGCTTCCTTTTCATCTAACACCCCTGTCCTCAACTCCGACTCCATCAACTTCTCATGTTCCGTCAACTGTCACTCAGTCCACTTCCATTCTCCTGTCAATTATCACACCTCTTCCGTGCCCTTCCCTTCCCCTCTCTTCTTTAATTCTATTCATTTATCCTTTAAAGTACTGCCAGTTCCCTTTCCTCCCATTTATGTCTCATTTCAGTCCAGTTCCCTTCTTTTATCCGCGATTTCATTTGATTATCCCTCCTCCTAGATACCACTCCTTTTTCACCTTCGATTACCCCTTTTCTCTCTTTCTTTCTCTCTCTCTCTCTCTCTATCTATCATTCTCTCTCTCTCTCTCTCTCTCTCATATTCTTTTCGGGGAAAGCATTCTTCTCAACACCTCACCTACAGTGGCACCATCTTCTCATGTTCCTTTGCCTGTCACTTCCCAGATCTCACCCACGTATTTTTCTGTCTATTGATCCCTTTCTTTCACGTTTTCAAGCCATTCTAAATCTCTGCCCCCTCCTTCTATCTCCTCGCTCGCTCTCTCTCTCTCTCTCTCTCTATCTCTCTCCATTTATTCATCTATCTCTCCTCCTCTTCTGTCATTGGTCTCTCTCCTCCTCTCTCTTTACCTCCTCCTCCTCGTCTCTGTGCCCTGTCTTTCCTCCTCTATGTCTGCCCCCTCCTCCTCATTGTGACCTCTCCCTCTTCCTTTCTCTCCTCCTCCCATATCCTGAATGTTCTTCTTCATCCTCCTCTGTTCCTCTCCTTTCTCATCTATGTCCCTCTTCCTCTTTCTCCTCTCTCCCTTCATTTCTGTCCCTCTACTTCCTACTCTGTGTCCTCTCTATTCCTTTTATTCCTCTACTCTGCTCCTCTTCCACTTTCTCTTTTTTCTTCTCTTTCTTCCTCTTCATTTCTCCCTTTCTCCTTTTTACCCATCTCAATCCCCATCTCTATCCTTCTCCCACTTTCTCTTTGTCACCCCTGCCCCGTCTCTGACCTCTTTTCTCTTCCCTCTCTTTTTTCCCTCCTCTGATTCTCTCTCACTCCCACCCTTCTGGCTCTCCTTTCCCTTTCCATCCTTCTTCTTTTCCATTCACTTCTTCTCTCATTGTTTTTCCCGTCCGTTTACTTCTCTCTTTTTTTCATTCTATCAAATTCGTTCATTAATCTTTTATAACCACCTCAAAATGTTATTCCTTCCCTTTCATCCTCTCCGTGGCCCTTCTCTGTTTCATTTCAGACACCTTTCCTCCTTACTCTATTTCTATTTCTTCAACTCCCTTTTTCCGTCAGTTATGGCCCGTTTTCATTCTCTTATCCATTCCCATATTTCACCCACGATATTTACTTTCTCTCCCTTAAACCTTTAAGATAATTCCCTTTCATTTAATTCCCCTTATTTCACCTTCATCCCCCAGTACATCAGCTCCTCGTATCCCCTCAACTTTCAGTAAGTCACCCGCTCATATCTTGAACATTTCCCCCACGTTATGCAAGTCCTCTACCCCCGGCTTCCCCGAACTTGCCTCTCTTATCCTCACCCACTAAAATAATTCCTCTTAACAGACTTCTCTGTTGCTCCCCTACTCCAATACTACATGCACCTCTTTCATTATTTCCTCTTTGGTAGCATCTATCCTCTTTCCATCTTCCGTCCTAATACACACACACACACACACACACACGCACACACACACATACACACACACGCACACACACACATACACACACACGCACGCACGCACACACACACACACGCACGCACACACGCACAAAACTCGTGGCGCAATAGGGTTCTCGGCTGCCACTACGTTGGTCTGGGTTCGAATCCCCCCAGGGCTGAAACAATTTAAGTATCGCTGCGCCGTGGGTTGTTACTTCAACTCTCGTGGGCGGGGAGTTGGGTGTGTGTGTGCGTGTAAGGTCACAGCATTACCCATAGATCGGTCATATACGATTTCTGTGCTCTCTTCCAGGAGAGAAATAGCTGTCGATCACGAGTCTAACACGTGATCCAAGACCATCATGAATCACACACACACACACACACACCAAGCCCGTCGTCTTCCTTCTTAAGCTTCACCCACACTCATCCTCCATTCCAAGTAAATCTTTATCTTTCCTTACTCACCCTTTACGTATTCCGTCTAGTCCTTATTTTCCCTCATATTCCTGGTCCTCTTCCAAACCCTCCCTTCCCCATCCCCATCCCTCTCTCTATCTCTATTTCTTTCTTTCTCTCTCCTTTCTCATTCTAACTCTCGTTTTCTCATTTACTTCCTTTCTCAATCATTCACTTTTTTCTTTTCTTTGTCTATTACATGTGTCGCTTCTTCCCCTCCTTTGTTGTTCCCCTCCCTCACTTTCGGTCTTCCTCCTTCCTCCTCGCCCTCCTCACGTCCCCAGCCGAGGCGCAGGGTGCCGTCACTGCCGTCAATAAAGTAATGACCTGATGTCGTCAACACGGCTACATGACGTCCCTGATGATGTGAGTGACGTAGGCTGACGTCATGGTGACACGGAAAGCCTATTAGAGCTCAGGTTAAAGGTCGTGTTATTGGCTCCTGATGATACTGTTTATGCCAACCAGTTCCAATGGAACACAATGGAAGTGTAATCTAGCGGACATTTCTTTCTCTGACTGAGTTACATGCAAAATCACACGAATGAGAATAAGAATGATTACTGGGTGATCAGGTTCTCTTTGATTCATTTTTCCCATTTCTTCGTCCGTGAAATGAAACTCCGATGTCATGCTCGTCAACAATTCTTATGTCTCACTTAAAATATTGTTATTTTGCTCTTCGGGTGATAAGTTACGTGCGACCAACACCCGCAACTCTTAGAAATATTTCACGCCCTTTCGAGTATTTCGTTGATGACCTGATTGCGCTTTTGACTATTTCACATTTGGCTCCGGTTGCAAATTGACTAGAAATTTTATTTATTCATTTATTTATTTATTTATTTATTCATTTATTTGTATTTGTTGTCATGCTCTCTGTATTGTCAGAAAATATGTAAACTATTTTTTTTCTTTACATTATGTTTACATCATTCAAGCATATCATGGAATCCAGTACTGATCTTTGTATAACTTCATTAGTTAGTTCACTGAATCTTATCGTCATCTCTATTAGTACCGTTCTTAGGTATCCATGAAACCTCATGCACAGAAATTAGTTCTACTTTCTACAACAGCCATACCTTGACAAAAGCTTTCTCTAACATAAGATACATTCACCTGTCTTCCTCTCGAAGCATAGTGACCTTTTGTGAGTAAAACTTTACCAGATCTGAGACATAATCTTCCATTTCTGAATCCAAATTGGCTATCTGCCACATCCTCCCACCCTTCTAGATATTCAATTCATATATCCCAATTATCTGACATAATCTAGCTATCATCCTGGTCATGATCAGAGTTTTTTCCTTGATTCCTTATTTATAGATTGGTACCACATCAGCCCTCTTCTAATCTTGAGACACTGTCTTTTCTTTAAAGAAACATGCAATCAAGCTGTGAATAATGTATGTCAGTTCTTTACTGTATTCTTTAACTGTCCAGATGAGGGTCCTCTCAGTCCAACGGACTTCACACGTAGTATCTAATAGTTTATGTATTTCGTGTACCCAATTACTCGTACTTTTAATCCAACAATCCTGAACTCATCTCTTTCATCTACAGAGTAATTTTCCTAATTGAAAATTGACAAAAATATATATATTTTTTAGATAGTACTGATCTAAGTTGATAGACCTCTACTTTAGCTTAGCGACTATTTACTTGAATTTCGGTTTGCCTTTGAGAAACCTGTAAAATAGCATAGGTTCATTTATATAATTGGCAGTCATTGCCATTGCCAAACTTTGTTTCTATTACTCTTCAGACTCTCATGCATCTATTTTTTTCCAGCAATATAGTATTTTTTTTTCTTTTTCTCTCCATTTCGTGCCACATTTTTTCATCCTTTGCTGCCACGCACGGTCTGCTGAACCAGTCATTTTTGTTTATTTCTTCCCCCAACTAACACTTGGCACAAATTTTCCACATCCGAGTTACACAAGTTTAGAAATGTATCCCATTTTTCTCTGTCCCTTTTTCGTTTGCGGATTCCCACCTACCTACTTCAAAATATTGCTTTAAACTTGTAAAGTTTGTTTTCTATTGGTTCTGCATTTCTTTTTAGTTAAAAAATGGGGCGTTTAATGACCAATTTATCATATGACACATATGCTTTAAATGATCAATAATATACTTTGATAATTAGTAGATCTGATCTCGCTGGCGAGACATTTCTTTTGTCCGTGGGCTTACTATTTTCATTGATGCATCACACTGAATATTAATCCGCTAGGGGTAATTATTATTTGCTTCCCACTCCTCCCAATTTACCTCATGATTAAAATCACCGACCAGAATGACATCACCTTTTTCATATAATGTACTTCTCTTTCCACCTTAAGACTCCGACACGTTTAATTTCATTCATGTTTCTATTTTCTTTTTATTCTTTTATCTTCTTCAATTCCATCTTTATAATTTTATGTTCTTTTCTATCTAATGTTCTTCTGTGACCTTTAACAGTTTAAATTTTTTATCATTGGTTTTCCTTTCTACCCTGCCTTCCTGTTTCAATTCTGTGATACTCATGTGACTTGGTATTATTTTTTTCACCTTTTACTTTATATTCTAATATAACTTTACCCTTTTTCAGATTATCATTTACTATTTAAGCTAATAAATCTTAGTTTTCTAAACATTGTCATGAAAACCACTTTATCTAACTGGTATCTTAAATCTTTCGTCTTCAATTTCCAACCAAAATATTATGCTTTTACCTCTTCTACTAGAAAGTAACTGGCTGATGTTCAGAGGCAAATTATTTAATTCATATAAGTTTGTTTCTTCCATCTATTTGTATTTCTTATTTGTTTAATTTTCTTCAGACATAATGACTTTATCCGCATTTCCCTTAAGACTCTTGAAATCTCTAATGGGGTCTTCCTTTGACGAAATAGAAATATCTCGAATTTTGTTTTTTACAAACCTTCCCTTCATAGGCTGGAATTCTAAGCCAAATTTCTGCTAGATCTAATATTGTATGTATATATAGGCTATCAGTGGAACTTCACAATTTAGCTATTTCCATGATATTGCTGCAGGCCTAATGGTATACCAAGAAAACAGTGGTGCCAGCACCTTCCCACTGTGTGTATGTGTGTGTGTGTGTGTGTGTGTGTGTGTGTGTGTGTGTGTGTGTGTGTGTGTGTGTATTGTGTTTTATACAGTTGGTAAAACAATTTGTCCTGCCCATTGTTATCTATGAGTTCAAAAAATGGAAAGAAAAAATGGGGAAAGAGCGGGAAAAGAAAAAGAAAAGGAGAAAAAGGGAAAAAAAGAGTATAGGAAATGGAGGAAGAACTCTGATAGAAAGGGGTTCGGAATGTAAAATGTAGAAAGAACGATGCAGAATATATGAGGAAATAGTGGTGTTTTTACGATTCTTTTCTCTTTCTCTTCTTGCTTTAATACTATGTTTAACATTACAACCTCTCTCCTCGCTGGAAACTAGTTTGTACTTTTTCATTATCTATTACTCTTGCCACTATCATTATCATTATCACCATTATCACTGTTATTGTTATCACTATTATCATCATTGTTATTATAATTGTTGTTATCACTATTATTATCATTATCAATAATGTATCGCGTATCTGGTGACTAAAAGGGGGAAATAATATTGTGTTCATGTAACGGGTTACAAGAGGAAATCTGTAACGTGCAACGGAAAATAGGCGAGAGATGTTATGAGTAACGGTAACAGAGGAGCCAAACTGTAATTGGTAACTGGTTAAGGGTGTAAAGAAAAAAAAAATAGAAACAATAAAACAAAATAACAATAAAAATGCAAATGAAAGAAATCCTGAAGATAAAAAATAAAGAAAGAAAGAAAACGAAAAAGAGAATAAAACTTATGCGAAGGAAAATGGGAAAGGCATGAAATACAGGGTGAAAGGCGAAAACGAAAAAAAAAATCGGAAAGAAAATGGAAGAAGAAAGTAATAGGAGGAGGGAAAACGGGAAACTGAAGAAACGAAAGAAAGAAAACGTAAAAGAAAGAAAATGGGTACGGATAAAAAAGAGAAAGGGGATAAAAAGTGGAAAGGAGGAGAGGAAAAATGTCAGGGGTGTAGGGGGGTGGAAGAACTACATAGGGGGTCATTATGGAGAGGTGGATTGAATTAGGTCATAGGTAGAGTTCGTGGATCGATTGGCAAGTGCTTATGGAAGTCCGTAGGGTACCCAGCGTCCTTCTGTTCGATCCTCTACCTCCGGACAGACGTCACGGCCCAAAGCAAGTTCGACTTTGCTCGTTCTCTCTCTCTCTCTCTCATTTGCGACTGCTTCAGCGTTTCCCCTTTTACCAAATTTAGTTTTTCCTTTGGTCTATCGTCTCTCCCTTGTCTGTCTCTGTTTCCTATATCTTGGCCTGAGCTCTTTCTCTAGACTGTTTTTCTATCAAACTTTCTCTCTGCTCTCTGTCCAGAACCTTCTTTGGATGAGATCTGAACCATCAATCTGCCTTGAGAGTCCAGAAAAAGCTTCCATCCTTTCCTCGATTTTGGTCCTTCTACCCATGCCATGATGTCTGTGAAGGCAAGAAAGAATGAGGGCGTGAATGGGGGGGGGGGGTCGTGTATCAGGATCTCGTTGGGACACCCGGAGTTATTGTCCTCTCGTTTTTCTGGGGACACAGATTTCGTAAGAGGACACAGAAGGCATTGTTCTCTCATTTTCCTGAAAGAGTACTAGGGACGGGACAGTTGGAGGGGGAGGAGGAAGGAGAGAGGGATGATAGGATGGTCGTATATCAGGCCTTCGTAGGGCTCTGGATTGTGGAGTAGGGGGGGGGCGTTCTCCTCCTCCTCCTCCTCCTCCTCCTCTCGTTCTCCTGAAGACGAGGTCTGTCAGTGTGAAACTCCTTCGTGTCTCCCGAAGGGTCTTGCACGAGAAGGCCCGCCCCGGCTATTGATTTCTGGTCCCTTGAAGTTGAGGTTCCTCAGCCATATTTCCCTCGTCTTCCCTGGATAAAGGAACTTCACTGGGTTTCCTCACGCACTCGCGTGAGGGTCCTCTGCATGTATTATTGCCTCTTTCGAGTTGCTGACGACTGTGTGCAAACAGAGAGAAGGAGTCTGGAGAGAGACAGCTCCAAGTACATCAAAGGCTGTACACAACTGCTTGGCTCGTAGATCAAGACGTTCCCTAACACAAGAAATTATCAAGTCGGTAAAAAACAAATAAATAAATAAATAAATAAATAAATAAAATGAAATAAAAAATACTTAAAAGAAAATTAATGCAGTTCTTCTGCATCTTAGTTTCCTTTCTTCTACATTACCCTAACTCTCCCGTTCCTCTTTGCACTTTTCTCTAAAGTATCCTGACCCTTCTTCCTGACATAAAGAATATATATTCGTTTCACAATGATAAACACGTTTTCACGACCAAGTGTGATTGTGCGTGCGTGCGTGCGTGCGTGCGTTCGGTTGTGCACGTGTGTCTGCGCATTTGTGTGTATTCATATGTGCTAATATGTGTATATGTATACTGGACGTGATCACCTGTGAGCTTGTAATGCGTGTTTTACACCTGTGTAGTTGTGTGTGTGTGTGTGTGTGTGTGTGTGTGTGTGTGTGTGTGTGTGTGTGTGTGTGTGTGTGTGTGTGTGTGTGTGTGTGTGTGTCTGTGTTGGTGTGTGTGTGTGTGTATTTACCTAGTTGTATTTTACGGAAAGGGGAGCTATGCTCGTAGTGTCTCGTTATTTACCTAGTGTGTATGTCTGTGTGTTCTGTATGTACATACGTGTTTGTGTGTGTGTGTGTGTGTGTGTGTGTGTGTGTGTGTGTGTGTGTGTGTGTGTGTGTGTGTGCGTGTGTTTGTTTATGTATTTGTGGAGTTTGGTCATCTTTATACATGTGTGTGTGTGTGTGCATGCGCGTGTATCATTGCGCAAACACACACACACACACACACTGTATCATAAAGACACATATCTTGAATCAGTTCAGAGTACAATCACATGAAAACTATGACTCAAACCGAAAGAAAAAAAAATAGCTTTCCAAGCCAATCAAGTGTTTAATCTAAAACTTCAATATTTCCTACTGGGCTTGAGGGTATAGCCGTCCAAACTCTTCCTACGGTCCTTCTGCATTCTTTTATGTTTCTTCCGCGATTTAATTCGTAATTCTTCTAACTCCTCCGGGTTCCTTCGGTTTCCTATAGAGCCCTTCAGATTCCCCCATATTCCTTTCGGGCTCTTCCAGTTTCTTCCAGGTTTCCTTGGATCCCTCACGTTGTCTGCGGATTTCTCAGGAATCCTGTGTGTTTTCTGGGATATTTCGGGCTCCTCTGTTTTTCTCAGTTTCTTTGGGTTCCTCAAAATCCGTCCGCATTTTCTCCTGCCCGATCCAGATTACTCTGGATATCTTTGGGCTCTTCCTTGTTCTTCCGAGTTTCACCGGGTTCCCCTGATTTTTCAGATCTTCCAGGTTCTTTCAGGTTCCTCTGTATTTCTTTGGATTCCACCGGGATCCTACGGAATTCCTTCTAATCCCTTTACGTTCCTTAATGTTCCTCCGGATTCCTTCGGGTTCCTTTGGGTACTTCCAAATTATTGTTGTTTTTTCGATCCCCGAAGTCAATCACGCTCCTATAGCATTCCCTTGAATCCTCCGGACCATTCAGGATCCTTTGGATTTCTCAAAGTTTACTCAGAATTACTTCGGTTACCGTCCGGTTCTTCAGGATCCCTCTGGCTCCCGCACCCATAAAAAATTTCCCGGAATGCCTGGGAAGCTTCTCGGTGAGGCTTCTCCACTTCTCCACAAATAATTGAGAACTTTCCGATATTGTTGGTGTATTTCTATTAGCTTGGGGGATCCATGGAAAGCAAATGTGGTCTTTTTCTCTTTTCTTTTCCTAAGAAATTCCAGTACAGCTTTGTCTGATACATAAAAATTGGGAGGAGGGGTGTCTTGTAGAACCGTCGTGTGTGTGTGTGTGTGTGTGTGTGTGTGTGTGTGTGTGTGTGTGTGTGTGTGTGTGTGTGTGTGTGTGTGTGTTTCCCCCATGGTCTTCGATCACGTGTTGGACTCGTGATCGACAGCTACTACCCTCCCGGATGAGAGTTCAGAGCTCATGTATGACCGATCTATGGGCGATCTATGGGCAATGCTGTGACCTAACGCCCACATACACCTCCAACTCCCGCCCACGAGATTTGGAGTAACGGCTTGCAGCGCAGTAATACTGAAGTTATTTCAGCTCTGGAAAGGATGTGTGTGTGTGTGTGTGTGTGTGTGTGTGTGTGTGTGTGTGTGTGTGTGTGTATTCACTTGGTCTTTGGATCACGTGTTGGACTCGTGATCGACAGCTATTTCCCTCCTGGAAGAGAGCTCAGAGCTCGTAGGTCCGATCTATGGGTAATGCTATGACCTTGCACACACACACACACCCAACTCCCCGCCCACGAGAGTCAGAGTAACGACCCGAGGCACAGCGATACCGAAATAATTTCGGCCCTGGGCAGGATTCGAACTGGTTACTGGGAGCACTTCTGCTTCCCAGTTCAGCGCTCTACCAACTGTGCCACCGAGTGTGTGTGTGTGTGTGTGTGTGTGTGTATGTGTGTGTGTGTGTGTGTGTGTGTGTGTGTGTGTGTGTGTGTGTGTGTGTGTGTGTGTGTGTGTGTGTGAGTG
>NC_134778.1:84496438-84518938 GCF_046742065.1 Oratosquilla oratoria
CACACACACACACACACACACACACACACACACACATATATATATGTATATATATATATATGCTTTTGTGTATATACATATATAGCTTAATGTAAATCACTCACTACAGTGAAATCTTACAAACGATGATCCAGCGATGGGATGGATACAAGGGACCGACGTAGTGCCAGTCGACCGCCCTACCGTATAAGTATCTGGCACTATGTCGGCTCCCGGATCGATCTCAGTGACAGCCGGGATGATTATATACATAAGTATGTATGCATGTATGTATGTATGTATGTATGTATGTATGTATGTATATATATGTATAAATATATTATATATATATATATATATGCAAAGAAATCACAAAACACACGTGATAAACTATTTTTGCAGAAACCACCGGGAAATTGAAAAAAACAGATACCGAACGTTTTCGTCTATTTAGACATTTTCAAAGGTACCTTTGAAAATGTCTAAATAGACGAAAACGTTCGGTATATGTTTTTTAAATTTACCGGTGGTTTATGCCAAAATATAAATATATATATATATGTATATTTATATACATATATATATATATATATATATATATATATATATATATATATATATATATATTGTAACGTTATGGAAAACATGGCTGTATGGACCCAGTGGAACACAATGGCAGGGCCGACCCGCGTGAGACCTTTTGTCCCATAACGAGTCCGTGAGGATAAACTAAAACAGGAACACGACGAAAGAGTCCCAGCGGAAGGAGGCTCTCCGGATTGCTCTTTTGCCCGGGAGCTTCTGGGACCCTGAGACCTCAGAGTTAGGAGTCTTTTTTTCATCTTCTTTCTCTTCTTTCTTCTTTTTTTTCTTCTTTTTTTATGAGTAACGGGTGGTATGTTTTGGAGGTTTCTGTAGTGGAGGTTAGGATGGATTTTAGGTTTTAGGTTTTAAGCTTATGACGGTTCAGTGGTTTTTAGGTGGGGGGGGGGGTGCTCTGGGTACAATTTGAGACCGAGGAACTCTGTCTCCAAGTCCTGCGCCCCAAAGTCAGACCAAGGAGGAAGAGACACTTTGCGTCATATAAATCTCGGTAATTAAGAGAACTTTTATAAACTGGTTCTCCTGAAAAGCAAGGACGACGAGGGTGATGGGGAGACGAGGAAATGGTGGATACAGAGGAATGGGGAGCAAGAAGTTTGGGAGAAAATAAGGAGAAGCAAGCTGAAAGGTAAACGGGTAAAAGAATATACTGGCAGGCAGGCAGACAACTGGAGGAGAAGGGTGACGAGGAGAAGGATGAAGAGGAAGAAGAAGAAGAAGAGCATGAGGTGGAATTACAGAGGAGGAAAATAGGCGTAAAACGAAGACAAGGAGAAAGCGGAGTAGTAGGAGGAAGTAAGGAAAGGAGGATGAAGAAAAGTAGAATGACTAGAGGATAAGGAATAGGAGACGGAAGCCATAAGAAGAAAAATAGAAGAAAAAGAGGATTAGAAAGAACTGGAGTAGTAGAAAAAAGACGGAGGAAAATAAGATGAACAAAGGTGAAATGAAAGAAAATGAGGAGAAAAGAAAGATGACGAGTAGGGGAGGATAGAGTGGTAGGAATAGCTGCAGATGGAGAAGGACGAGAAGGAAGGGGAAGAGGAGGTGAGGGAAAGGAAAAAAAAGAAGAGAGAAAGGGAGACAAAGAAGAGGAGGAGTAGGGGGAAGGGGAAAGAAGAAGAAGAAGAGAGGGAGGAAAATAAGGAGAAGGAGGAAGAGGAGGAGAAGGAGAAAGAGGAGTAGCAACAGCAAGAAAAGAAGCAAGAAATGGAGGAAGATAGATAAAAAATGAACAGGATGGCAAAAATAAGGATAGAAACGAGGAGGAGGAGGAGTAGGAGGAGGAGGAGTAGGAGGAGGAGGAGGAGGAGGTAGAGGAGGGACAAAGGCGGAAGAAAATGTCAGTGAAGAGAAGTGCTTACGGACATAACGAGGGTTGAGAAATGTAAAACCTACTTGATGTGGAAATAATGAGAATAAAAGGTGAAGCCTTGAAAAATACTGCAGGAAACTAAATTAAGAAGAAAAGAAAGTGATTGAAAGAGGGAGAGAGACAAACAGAAATAATGGAGACGGAACTATTTAATCAAAGTAGATCAAAAAGAAATGAAAATATAGAAAAAAATATTGGGGGGAATATTACGCTATTAACTAAATTGAATATAAATGACTGAAAGACACGTGCTTTATATATATATATATATATACATATATATATATATATATATATACACACATATATGCATACATATATACATACACACACTATATACATACATACATACATATATACGTACACACACACACAATATATATATATATATATATATATATATATATATATATATATATATTTGTGTGTGTGTGTGTGTGTGTGTGTGTGTGTGTGTGTGTGTGTGTGTGTGTGTGTGTGTGTGTGTGTGATCGAAATATACGGATCTTTTTATTTTCGCCTATTCTTCTCCGAATGTGGGTCATTAGTATTATTTTACAAATGTGCTACGACATTACTTTGTGATATACATACATACATACATATGTTCGTATGTACATTCTCCAGAGAGCACCTGGAACAATTAAGACTGCGTCTACAGGACATTTCAGAGTAGAAATGAATACAAATGTTAAACTTCCTTTTCTTGATGTCCTGGTTGATTCCACCTCTACTAATTTTATTACCAGTGTTTACCGTAAACCCACCAACTTTGATAAATGTATGAACGGTAACAGCGAATGCAGTGATAGTTATAAGAAAGGTGTTATTAGAGCATACGTCAGAAGAGCTATAAAAGTATGTTCGTCCTGGGAAGCACTACATGCAGAACTCCAGCATGTACGACAAATGCTCACCAATAATGGTTATGCTAACTGTGATTTTGACCGCATAACCAATAAATTACTGTGTGAACTTGGGTCCAACCAAAGCGCCAATAAGCCTAATTTTATTAACGTTTTTTATCGTAACACCTTCAGTGATGCCTACAAAAAGGATGAAAAAGCAATCAAGGACATAATTAAGAAAAATTGTCACCCCACTAAAGAGAACCATGAGATCCGAGTCCTTATATACTATCGTAACCCTAGAACCTGTTCAATGGTGATGAAAAACAACTGTAATAGTCGAGCTGACTTTACATCTAAAGCCAACGTGGTGTATTCATTCAAATGTCCAGCCGAGAATTGCACGTCTCGCGATACCACATACGTCGGGCACACCAGATGTACTCTCAGCCGAAGACTAACCTTTCACCAACAGGACGGAGCGATCAAGGACCATTATTCAAAATATCACAATAGAAATATTGACAGAGACACCTTAGTTCAATGTACCAAAATTATTGCGTACAGTGAGGACCCTAGAAGGTTGAAACTCTTGGAGGCATTCCACATCAGGGACTCTGCCCCCACTATAAATATCCAGTCGGACATGACGTCCAGCATTAAACTGTACAGTAGCGCTAACCTGAGACATCGCTACATTGAGGTCCCCTCTCCCCCTCCCCTCCTACCCCCCACTCCCCCTCCCCTCCTACCCCCCACTCCCCCACCACTCAGACGATCCGCCAGACTCCGTAATGGGAACTCGGATAGCAGTTTATGTATTTAAACCTTTCTCTCTCTCTATCATTTGTACTTTCCTTATAGACGTAAGTAATAACTCTTGTTATATATCTTTTGTTCTACCTGTTTATTTGTATTTGTATTTTTGTAATTTATTTTGTAACTTATATGTACCAACATTTGTATTCATTATTGCAGAAATTATGTAAATCCTGATGATGTCTCTTTGAAGACGAAAGCTCGAGAATATTAAATGGAAAACTTTGGAGAACTTGTATCAGCTCACCCTACAACTGGAAAAAAGTTGATAAGACAAATAGAAAACATTAAGAAAAAGTTTAACAATTGTCAGAATGCTGTCGTATTTAATTCTACATGCATCAAAGAAAACCTGCTTCCTTACTTCACGAATATATATATATATATATATATATATATATATGTTTATATATACGTATATATATGTATATATAAGGAAAGAGATTTATTTTTGTTGCATCGATATCTTGTCCAATAAATCAGAATTACAGAAAACAATGAGAAGAGACATATTTTTGGTGATTTTAGAAAAAAGATAAACGACTGAAAACAAGGAAAGAAAAAATAAGTGAAGGGAAATGAAAGGAAGTGAAGGCAAAGAGGGGAAAGAAGAGAAAAATGCAAAGAAAAATGAGAAAAGTAAAAGAGACACGAAAAGAACGAGGAAATATGAATAAAAGCCGAAGCAAAAGTAAGAGGAATGTGTGGAAAAGAAAGGGGGACAGAAAGAGAAAAACAAAAAAATAAAAGGAAAGAGAGGAGGGACTGGACAGATAAATGGAAAAGAGACGGGCCTCTAATCAACATAAATGGGGAGGGAAGCCTCATTATAAGAATTGGGCACGAGAAATGGATACGAACGGTTCGGGGTCAAGATGAAACGGAAGGGAGAGGGGAAGGGAGGGGAGGGGGAGGGGGTATCCGAGATGAGGTCACCGCAGAGCCTGAGACGCCATCAAGTCATAATGTAGAGTCTCTTACGAAGTCAGGAAGGAGATTCTGTGACGGTTAGGATTAATACATGTGAAATTTTGAGACACTGACGACAGGAGGGAGGAGGAGGAGGGAGGAGGAGGAAGAGAAGGAAAATATGGAAGAAGACGACAAAGAGGACGTGTGAAAAGGAGGAAAGGGGAGTGAGTAAAAAGAGATAAGGGGCAGGAAGAGCAGTCGGGGGAGAAAAGAAGGATGAGAAGGAAGAGGAGGAAGATCAGGAAAACCAAAAATGTAAATAAAAAAGGGAAAAGGGGCAAAAGAAAAGGAGACGTCAGAGAGAAAGACAAACAACATTAATGGGGCAAAAGGAACGAAAAAACCGAATATAAGGAAGAAGACAAAGAGGAAGATAAAGAGAAGACGAAGACGTCGAAGAGAACAAAGAGGACGACGAAAATGAAGAAGAAAGACGAAGAGGACGGAGAAGAAATTTAGACGACTAATTAAAGAAATGCATATATGACGAAGACAAACAAAACGAAGAATATGAAAGAGATGAGGACGAAGATGAAGTGGAAAAAATACAACGAAAAAGTAGGAAAAGGAATATGGACGCAAATACAAAAAATGGTTGATGAAAAGGCCATCTCGCCAATGCAGATGTACCCTAGGAAAAATTACATTCATAACTTCCGCGCTATTAAGCATTCGCAGGAAAAAGAATCTCGTCAAAATTCAAACTTGTACAATGCGAACAATTGTCTTTTATCACCCATGCATAAAATGTGACGAATGCAAATGCTTACCAATATGTATGTATAAACATATGTTCCCACACCAGCTCACGCCCACTCCCCCCTCTCTTTCTCTCTCTCTCTCTCTCTCTCACACACACACACACACTCACTAGCATACAAACATGAAAATTATACAAGGTTGAATGATGGAAACATAACTCCTACCCTGTATAATACTAATACGATTAGATGAAGAGGTAAATAGGCATACACGCACGTACTCATACATGCATACACACACACACACACATATATATATATATATATATATATATATATATATTACAAAGGCGGAGCGTGCCGACAGAAGACCTTTTGGTCCACATCAAAGTCGGATGCGAAAAAATCAAAATAATGATATATAGATAAATGAATAAATAAAAACTATAATAATGTAAATAATAAATAAAATACATAAATAAATGCATAGGTATAGTTAAATACTAAACAAACAGGTAAATAGTATATGATAAATTGACATATAACTAATAATAAATGAGAATCAAGCAAATGATAATAAACAGACAAATGATAACAAAATAAATAAACAAATGATATAAAATAAATGATAGTCATTTCAGCATTTTGCTTAGGTGTTTATTTAAATGATTCTTAAAGCTTCGAAATGAACTACATTGCACTGCCTCTGCAGGAAGTTTATTTCATTCATTAACTACACGGTTGTCGAAGTTGTTTCTATCCACTTCCAAATTAAATCTATTTTCTTACAGTTTGAGACCATTGTTTCTTTTCTGATTCTTAGCGTGAATTTTTTTGTCACTTTTTATGTCAATTCCCTTTAGAATCTTAAAGAATTGTATCAAGTCACCTCTGATCCTACGCTTTTTTTAAGGAAAACAGATTCATACGTTTTAGTCGATTTTCGTATGATTTATTTTTTATATTTGGAATCAGTTTTGTGACTCGCCGTTGTACTTTTTCCAATCTGTCAATGTCTTTAATGAGATTCGGTGACCATACGAAAACAGCATATTCCATATGTGGACGAACTAACGATTTATATAGATTGTTAATGAGTGATGGACTTTTGAAGTCAAAAGATCGCGCAATCAGTCCTAGAATCTTATTTGCTTTCTCAGAGGCTGAAATACACTACTTAGATGTTTTGAGATCGTTACTGATAATTACGTCGATATCCTTTTCACTATCCACTTTTGTTAACAAATTTCCAAATAACTTGTCATGGTACTTGTTGTTATTTTTACCTATGTGCATTACCTTGCATTTACTTGTGCTAAATTTCATTAGCCATTTTTCAGACCATTGCTATAATTTATCTAAATCTTCTTGAATATGTAATTGGTTTATGTGATCATTTGCCATTCCGCAGTTTTGTATCATCGGCAAACTTGGAAACAGTATATTTTAGTCCGTGGTCTATATAATTCATATATACTGTGAATAGGAGTGGCCCAAGAACGGAACCCTAAGGCATTCCAATCGTAATATTTTCCATTCTGAAGTTTTTCCATTTAAAACAACTCTCCGTTTTCGATCATTCAACCAATTACTAGTCCAACCTAATAGGCTACCACTTATTCCGTGTGAGGCTAATTTAGTAAGTACTCTTTCGTGAGGGACGGTATCAAAAGCTTTTGCAAAGTCTAGATATATTAAATCTATATTGTTTCTTTTGTCATAATTCGAGATAACTGTATTGTAGAATTCGAGTAAGTTAGTCACGCAAGAACGTTTCCGTCTGAAACCATACTGGCTATCATTTATAAAACAGTTACTTTCTAAATAATGTTCGAGAGCATCTCTGATGATAGTTTCCATCACTTTCCCCACGATTGAAGTCAAACTTAGAGGCCTGTAGTTATTTGGATTCTTTTTGTCACCTTTTTTTTTTAATATGGGAATAATGTTAGCTAGCTTCCATTCTCTTGGGACATCTCCGGATATGATGGATTTCTTGAAAATAATTTCTAATGGAACAACAACATCATTTTTCATTTCCTTTAAGATTATTGGATGCCAACCGCCAGGGCCTGGTGTTTTGTTAACTGAGTTTCTCTATACACCTTTTAATTTTTTCTTTTGTTATATTTACCGTAGTAAGTTTACCCCCGACTTTTCACATGTTTCAGTTTAGAGTTTAATTTGAGGCGTTTCGTTTACGAATACTGAGCTAAAATAATTATTTAAAATGTCACACACTCCTTCATTTGAAAATTACAAACTCCCACTATGAGGGTTGTAAGAACATCTTTGCCTCTGCGGGTAAGGTGGATCCCATCAGAAGCGTAAAGGTCATGACGCCTGGAAAAAATACCAAGGACCAAGAAAATGGTATCCCAGTTGCGTGCATAATCGTGATATCCTCTCATTGATCCCTATGGCTCTACTGTTCCAACACGAGCATGCGTAGATCCTCGGGAGGATCCCACAGACTACGTGACGGTTCCTACGTTCCTTCATCTCCTGAAGAACCCCCTTGTAATTCCGAACAAGTTCCTCTGATCTCACCCTACCCACATAAATACTTCCCGCATGAACAATCGTAACCGTGTTAATCCGTCTTTGCTCCCTGATGGTCTGGGTATAATCGGCGATTCCACGGTCGTTTAGTCTTCCGATGCAGGATGTCGTCATAGCCTCGCACTATGGGGTCCCCCACCACCAACTCCTGAATTTCAGCCACTTTATCCTCCAGCAGAGCAAAACTATTGGCTTGAGCCAGCGGTTGCACTGCAGGGCACCCGCTTACCGAACGCGGGCTCGACAAACGGGACCCCGCGGAGCGCCACTCGCTCACGGCAGTGACAGAAGGGGAAGGAGTGGAACGACCTTTGTGTTGTGGGGAGGATTCACTCTTCTCACAGAGCGCACTCCTGAGAAGACGAATTTCCTCCTCAAACATCCTGAGACGGTCCTCCAGGTTCACACAACCCTCACAAGCCATTTCGCTCCTCCTTCAGCAATACAAACGGCAAAGAGAAAATATAGATCGACAAAAGAAACCAAAGCGGTCTCTAAATAAACTAAATACTCGAAGGTTACTCTGCTTACCTAATACTATTACTCCTACCTTTGGAGTACAGTAACAGAATACTGTTTTGATTCTAAATTAATAGAACACTACACTATCTTATATATGTAACTGTATAGCGCTATACGTATACAATTACAAAAACACAACACAATCACTTGTCACTATTTGGAGATAGAAATTTCACAGGTATTCGCTAACTGGTGTCTCTGCGATAATTTTCAATAATCTATTCCGGTAAAAATTCTAAGTGCACAGCTTGGCAGTAATACTTCTTACATACAACATAATTTCACAAAAATACATCAAAGTTTAGTTCATTAAATCTTCATTAAATGTGTAAATCAATCATCACTTTTTCAATGCATAACGTTCAAATAGTGTAATAATGTAAGAGGTTTCAAATACCGCAAATATTAACTTATTGTCTATAGAGTGACTAAATTCAATTGTGCAGTTAGATAAAAAACACTCATATATTCCTTATATTTCACATGGATGATAATAATCATTGTAATAATAATAATAATAACAGTGATAAAATATGAAATGGCAAGATCGCCCATGCCCTGGGTCCATTCGATATGACGTCACTGTCGTATCAACGGTCAACCAGGATTTCAAACTTGTTGATAATATAATTTCACAAAAATACATCAGAAGTTTAGTTCATTAAATCTTCATTAAATGTGTAAATTAATCATCACTTTTTTAATGCATAACGTTCAAATAGTGTAATAATGTAAGAGCTTTCAAATACCGCAAATATTAACTTATTGTCTATAGATGACTGAATTCAATTGTGCAGTTAGATAAAAAAAATCACTCTTACATTCCTTTTATTTCACAATAATAATAATAATCATAGTAATAATGATAATAGTGATAAAATATGAAAAGGCAAGATCGCCCATACCCTGGGTCCAGTCGTCATGACGTCACTGTCGTATCAACGGTCAACCAGGATTTCAAACTTATTGATAATATAATTTCGCAAAAATACATCAGAAGTTTAGTTCATTACATCTTCATTAAATGTGTAAATTGATCATCACTTTTTCAATGTATAACGTTCAGTGTAATAATGTAAGAGCTTTCAAATACCGCAAATATTAACATATTGTCTATAGATGACTAAATTCAATTGTGCAGTTAGATGAAAAAAGTCAGTCATATGTGCTTTATATTTCACATGGCTAATAATAATCATAGTAATAATGATAATAATGATAAAATATGAAAGGGTAAGATCACCCATGCTCTGGGTCCAGTCGATATGACGTCACTGTCGTATCAACGGTCAACCAGGATTTCAAACTTGTTGATTCGTATTTTTATCACAAATGACAGTACCTACATTAAGAAATATTACCTCATTACCTTAGCAAGTTGTAGGAAAAGTCTTCTACCTTTTTTTTTTTCTTCCAGGTGAAGGGCAAATTGACGAATTTGGATTTTTTTTTAAATAAATCACACAACATGCTTACACTATACACAGTTCAACAGCACTGAGCACTTTCGGCTGAAAATGTCGACAATGTACAATTCAAAAACTATTGCGCTTTTCAAACTAGTGCCATTAATTTACTTCAGCCTCAACATATCCACTAAATATAATCGGCATAACAAGAATATTTTATACACAAGATGAAAATCTATTAAACTTATTGAATAAAAATTTTACCAAAACTATTTTTGCAAGTTTAGACAAGCGATGATGTATTCGTCCGCCACTTGTCGAGCTAATTTGTGTACATACTGTATAAATAATTCACGGGCACACATTGAAAGTTATAGTTTTCATTCAAATAAATTTATATGTGCGTGCGTGCGTGTATGTGTGTGTATGTGTTTACGTAATTGTAGTATACAAGAAATCAGCAATTTATCTTCCGTTTTTTCAACTCATGAGCGCACTTGTGTTCGTGTGTTTATTTTAATCGCCAAATATTTACGGATGACATTATTTTCATTTCATTTCAGAGTGATCTGAACAAGGGAAGTCTCAAAATAGGTTTAAAGACGAATAAGAGTAAAACCAAAGTAATATTCATCACGAAAGTTCAGAGTAAAGCCATTATAATCGATGGTGAGTCTTGAAGAAGATGAAGAGCATAACTATTCAAACCAGATGGTGAAATTGACTAAAGTTGATAACAATGAAATAAAAATGTGTATTATAAGATGATGAGAGGGAGCACCAGACAGAAGGTGGAGAGACGAGACAGAAAAGTTTATAGAAGTGACGTGGCAGAGGTTGGCGCAGTTACGCGAGTCATGGAATTATATGAAAAAGGCCTTTGTTCAACAGTGGACTCAGGATAGCTGATTGATTGATTGGTATGACACACACACACACACACACACACACACACACACACACACACACACACACACACACACACACACACACACACACACACACACACACACACACACACACACACACACATATATATATATATATATATATATATATATATATATATATGTACTCGTATATATATGTGTATGTATATATATATATGTGTGTGTGTGTGTGTGTGTGTGTGTGTGTGTGTGTGTGTGTGTGTGTGTGTGTGTGTGTGTGTGTGTGTGTGTGTGTGTGTGTGTGTGTGTGTGTGTGTGTGATTCACCATAGTCTTTTGGATTACGTGTTGAGCTAGTGATCGACAGCTATTCCCCTCCCCGAAGAGAGCTCAGACCTTGTATATAACCGATCTATGGGTAATGCTGTGACCTTACATGCACAAACACACACCCAACTCCCCGTTCACGAGAGTTGAAGTAACAACCCGAGGCGCATCCATACTGAAATTATTTCAGCCCTGGACGGGAATCGAACCCGGAACTCCGTATTGGCAGCCAGAAACTTCACCAACTGCACCACAAGTTGTGTGTGTGTGTATGTGTTTATGTGTGTTTGTGTGTGTGTGTGTGTGTGTGTGTGTGTGTGTGTGTGTGTGTGTGTGTGTGTGTGTGTGTGTGTGTGTGTGTGTGTGTGTGTGTGTGTGTGTGTGTGTGTGTGTGTGTGTGTTTAGCTGTATGCGTGTGTGCGCGCGCATGTGCGTGTCTGTCATTAGGTTCAAGTATCCCTAGGGTTCTTAGAAATACTTCGCCAACCGATCGGTTTCTTGCATTGCTACATGATGCACGGTAAAAGTGTATTCCTTGAATAAGAACGAGTCAAAGTATATAGATTTTGTGTTATCATGGCATAATCTATGATGACCTGAAATCCAAGTGTGGTTACCCACATTAGGATACGTTTTTTGTGACTAAAGACAACAAACCATGAAAGTATTTCTCGTTTATGTTGGTCTCAAGTACTCATAGTTTTTTTTTATTTCTGCTTTGCTTTCTCCTTGAATATAAACGCAATGTTAGTTCATTCCTCTTCTTTATCCATGATGACAGGCATGTCAGAAATTTCTTCTTCGAGATGTATTACTTATTACATGACTGGACTCCTGCGTCACTAGTACAAAGAAAGATAAAACACAATAAGGAAATCAACAAGCAGTCCGAGACACAAGAAGGAAGTAAGAATTCTAATCGTCCAGAAATTTATCTGCTAATCGTCTGTCCTCAGCGCCTAAGAATAGTCTTTAATCTATAGAAAATTAGAAATAAGTGCTGGATGAGAGGCAGTGATGATGGAGATAGAGACGCCACGTTAATGCAGAGTCGAAGAGATAAAGAAAAATACACATTTAGAGAATATCATATAATGGGTTAACGTGTATATGACTGAAAGAGACAAAAGAGGAGATGAAGAATAGATGACGGGAGTGAACGAACTCAAATAAGAGGAGGAGAACGATGACGAAAAAGGAAGGAGGAGAGGAAAGGATAGGAAGAAGACAAGGATGAAAAACAAGAAGAGGAGGAGCAGGAAGATAACGAGAGAGAGGAGGAGCCTGTAGAAAAAGAAGAATGAAAAGCAGAAGATCGAAGACAAATAGGAAGAAGCGGAGGAGGAGAAGTAGGTGGGACGAAAGGGTGCAGAAGAAGGTAGAAGGGGGAGAAAACAAAGGCCAGATGGAAGAGAAGGGTAACCAAAAGAAGAATAAGGATGACGAGAAGGAAAATGAAAAGGAGGAACAAATGAACACGTGAGAGGGCGAGAGAAAGAAGGACCAAGAGAGAGAAAAAAGGGAGAGAGAGAGAGATGGGGGTGTAAAGAAAAAGTGCGATGATAAAGACGACTCTAACGATGACAACAATAGTTTAATGAAGGGCACAAAGAAGGAAAGAAAGAGAGAGAGAGAGATACAGAGAGAGAGAGAGAGAGAGAGAGAGAGAGAGAGAGAGAGAGAGAGAGAGAGAGAGAGAGAGAGAGAGAGAGAGAGAGAGAGAGAGAGAGAGAGTGGAAGGGAGAGAGAGAGAGAGTGGAAGGGAAGGAGGGAGAGAGAGAGAGAGAGAGAGAGAGAGAGAGAGAGAGAGAGAGAGAGAGAGAGGAAATAAGAGTGTGTATGTGTGTGTGTGTGTGTGTGTGTGTGTGTGTGTGTGTGTGTGTGTGTGTGTGTGTGTGTGTGTGTGTGTGTGTGTGTGTGTGTGTGTGTGTGCGTGTGTGTGTGTGTGTCTGCGTGTGTATGAGAGGTAACAATGGAAATCACACGATTAGGAACAGAATTTATTCCTGACCGGTTTCGCCTACAGGGGATTAAACAAAGATCTATACGAACACAGAGCTGATATCCGTCACCACCACAAAACAAACACCTGGATAAACCACATCGATGAAAAACAGCATTTACCTCAGAGGAGGCAAGCAAGCATTTTACACGAAAACCTATGCAGACCACAAAGAAAAAACATTATAAACGATATACATAAACATGATTGCATCAACAACAGAACATGTGATATTAAAATTGTAAAAATGCCGCCACATAGACCTTGGGACAATTGACCACACAGAAGCAGGTAGCTCCCCCGCCCGTCACACACCAGACCCGACATAACCAGCGGACCAATCAACATGCAGGTTCTCACCACCGCATCCCTCCTGAACCACAGTAACTTTCTTTTTTATACGAACGCATTCGCATTATGTAAATCATTACAACTGAAGAAGCCTCATAAGGCAAAACCGATCAGGAATATGGAATAAAGTCTTTGCTCTTAATCGTGTAATTTCAATTCTTACCACTCATACATCTTCCATGATGCCATAGTATATATACTGTATATATATATTTATATATATATATATATATATATATATATATATATATATATATTCATTGTATATATGGGCAGGAGATTTTCTCTCAAGCATGTTTGGTTAAATTGAATGGCAAGATTATTATTGCAGAGTTTTTTATCTGCCTTTTCTTTTTCTCTGAGAACCTTCTTCCCTTCCACGGGAAGTTGTCTTATAATGTCACCATATGACATTGTTTTGTAAGTTACTTTGGGCATGGTTTTACCAAAGTGAAAAACCAGCCAAAAAAAAAAAAAAAGAAAAGGCAGAGAAAAAGAAAAGGCAGATAAAAAACTGTGCAATAATAATCTTGCCATTCAATTTAACCAAATATATATATATATATATATATATGTTAATAAGAACACGGGTACGTGTGTTCACTTATGCAAAGTAGACCACTTGGAAAAAGGAAACTAACGAAGCAGAGCGCTTTCGTATATTATATCTTCAGTGCAACAAGTACAAAGTAATAGAAATGCATACATAATATATACACGAAACAAAGGAACAAGGACAGTTTGGATATGGGTAGTGGCCAATTACCCCCTGGGGGGCGGAAGGTCATTGTCAATTAACTTATGATGGTGGGGCGACATCAGGTCACAGTCGCCAGGGTCACATAGTGTCGATGGGTTACAATTTACCTGATATCATCTTACTAATTTCTTGACAAATAAAATTATCAAGTTTGTATAAGCCTTTATGAAGGTTGGTATTTTGATTACTGGTGGTATGAATCAAACTACACTCTATTAAATTTCTTGCTATTATGTTGTTGGTATAATAGATTGGGATAATGCTCAGCCAATCTATTATACCAACAACATAATAGCAAGAAATTTAATAGAGTGTAGTTTGATTCATACCACCAGTAATCAAAATACCAACCTTCATAAAGGCTTACACAAACTTGATAATTTTATTTGTCAAGAAATTAGTAAGATGATATCAGGTAAATTGTAACCCATCGACACTATGTGACCCTGGCGACTGTGACCTAATGTCGCCCCACCATCATAAGTTAATTGACAATGACCTTCCGCCCCCCAGGGGGTAATTGGCCGCTACCCATATCCAAACTGTCCTTGTTCCTTTGTTTCGTGTATATATTATGTATGCATTTCTATTACTTTGTACTTGTTGCACTGAAGATGTAATATACGAAAGCGCTCTACTTCGTTAGTTTCCTTTTTCCAAGTGGTCTACTTTGCATATACACATATATATATATATATATATATATATATATATATATATATATACATGTATATATATATATATACATATACACACACATATATATATATATATATATATATGTGTATATATATACATACGCACGCAACACACACACACACACACACACACACACACACACACACACACACACACACACACACACGATACTGAAATAATTTCAGTACCGCTACGCTTTGAGTCGTTACTCCAACTCTCGTGGGCGGGGAGTTGGGTGTGTGTGTGCGTGTAAGGCCACAGCATTGCCCATAGATCGGTCATACGAGCTCTGAGCTCTCTTCTGGCAGGGAAACAGCTGCCGATCTCGAGCCCAACACGTGATCCAAAAGACCGAGGTGAAAGACCAAAGGTGAATGACACACACACACACACACACACACACACACACACACACACACACACACACACACACACACACACACACACACACACACATACACACACAGACACACACGCACATACACACACACACACACACACACACACGCACACATACATATATATATATATATATATACATGTATATATATATATATATGTACATATACATATATATATATATATATATATATACAGAAGGCAGACAACAAAAATAAATAAATAAGCAGATAAAGATAATAATCATCAAAAAGAACATACAAACTACCGATCCTAGAGAGTACATCCAGCTAAGCATGTATTACAAAGAAAAAAGAAATAGTTGTATACAACCACATCAACTTCACGAGATCACCATCACAAGAAGACCATATTGTCTAACAGTAGTTATGGCATCGTTTACCATAAACGTAATATATAGTATATCTCTACGTAGATACATGTCCTTCCACAAATGTCGATTGGGATATGCAACGCCCGAACTCTTCTAGATTTTAAAGAAAACACAATCCAGCCACATAACTGCACAGAGCGTGTTGTTCACGAACTGAAGAAATACAACTTTGACAGTGCTGCACTCAGTGAGACGCGCCTCTCTGGTAAGGACGAGCTGACAGAGACCAGCTAAGGATATAATTTCTACTGGAAGGGTTATCCTGAAGACACTCGACGGCTACATGGTGTCGGTTTTGCAGTTTGCAATACACTGCCCCAAAAGATCCTCAAACACCTAATCGACTGGTGACCTGTCGTATACCTCTCACTAAAGGGCACTAAGCAACACTTATCAACGTCTATGGCAGTGGTTCCCAAACTTTTTTTTTAGTTTTACAACTACACGTACTAAGTTCACCTTAATCCTAATGACGGGTACCGCAATGTTTTCTTGATTTTATTTCATTTTATTTTATTTTTTATTTTTTTGTCACCCCTCCATTACTCCCGATTTTTTTTTTACCTTCCCCCCAGGGGGTAATTTACCCACAGTTTGGGAACCACTGGTCTATGGACTTACCCTCAATACTGAATAATAGAAGATAAATGCTTTTTACGAGTCAGTGGATCTAGTTCTCCGCAGAGTCTCGCCACATGACAGAATCACACTTCTTGGAGACTTCAATGCCAGATTCTGATCGAACGCTGAAACTTGGAGGAAGGTACTTGGCAGACATGGCATAGGCAGACTCTCAACAGCAACAATCTCAGGATTCTAACATTAGGCTCAGAGCATAATCTGGCCATCACAAACTCTCAAATACAAGACGTTCTGAATGTATCCCTGATCCAAGCATTAGCATCCTCTCGACAACATCATTGTCCGACACCAAGACCAAAAAGACGTGTTTCGAACCTGGACAATGAGAGGGGCTAAGTCCTGGACCATAAGATCCAAAATGAGATTCCAGATACGCTCATTTGACCCTCATGAGAGCTCCAAACAAGAAAATAAATTGTAATGCCTTTAAAGAATCTGAGAAAAAAAAATCCTAAAAACAGTGGGACAACACCTAAACTCTCCCCCCAACCTCGACCAAAATAACATAAACATTGATATAAATGAGGAATGGGTAGCAATCCATCAAGCTGCTCTCGTCTTTACAAGCCAACGTCTTCGTGACTGGTTCGATGAGAATTCTCAAGATGTTCACTCTCTTCTAGCTGCCAAAAAATTAAACCCACGATGTCCTGCTCTCAAACTCTTACTCTGCATCCCTCAGCGCTTTGTGCTGAAACTCAGAGGAGACTAATAAAAATGGAGAACGACTGGTGTCAAGTCAGGGGTTTAGAGATCCAGGTCTTTGCTGAGAGACAAGGCTCACTCGGTTTCTATAATGCCATCAAAGCTATAGACGGTACCACAAAGCAAAACATCACACCAATGAGATTGTCAGAGTGTTCCTCTGAAAGAAAACAAAGAAATCCTTAAGAGATGGGCTGAGCACTTTGGCAAACTTCTCAACCATAAGAACCCCACCGACCCTAACATCTTGTACCAAACACCAGAGCTACCCCCATGATCACAGCTCTCGACATCCCACCAGAATTTGCAGACAACCCAAGCCATAAATGGTCTAAAGGACAACAAAAGTGCAGCTCCACATGGTTTGCCTTCCGAAATCCTAAAATATGGCGGACTGCTTCATCAGCTCCTCCTCCAAATGTTTCTAGGCGTGTGGTCAACTGAAACCATCCCCCAAGAATAGAAAGATGTCAATATAATTACAGTCTATAAAGAGAAAGGTAATAAGTCATTTTGTGAAAACAACTGAGCCATGTCTTTGTTGATCACCGCAGGGAAGGTTCTTCCTTAAGTCATGCTGGCAAGACTGGCTAATCACACTGCAGAAACTGTGCTACCCGAGATGTAGTGTGGCTTCAGAAAAGACAGAAGTACCGAGTTCAAGAGAAATCCGAATAAAGGCATTTGGCAGAGTAAACCTGGAACCCCTCTGGAGTATCCTTCCTAAGTTTGGTATCCCTCTAAATTTTTTCAATATCCTCAAAAGCTTCCATGAGGGAATGAATGCCTGTGTACTGGCGGGAGGGCAAAAATCAGAGTCCTTCACTGTCGAAGTGGGAATCAAATCGGGCTGTATCCTAGCACCTGTGATATTCAACCTGTTTCTCACAGCTGTCACAACCCTTAGCTACAACAAACTAAATGATGACGACGGAGTACCAATACAATTCTGTCTAGATGGGAACCTCTTTAACCTCCTTCGCCTGCATGCCCGCACCAAGCTTACCACCACTCAACTCATTGAAGTGCAGAAAGCTGACGATTTTGCCTTGCTGGCTCACCTCTCAGAAGGCTTACAGTATATTATTTCAGTGGTCTCCGCAGTTTACTAATCCATCGGCCTACACATCAATACACAGAAAACATAGTTGCTTGCACAACATAGAGCATACCCTGTTCCGCCCCCTTTGTTTTTCAAACCAATGGTAAACATCTGAAACAAGTCAAACAGTTCACCTACCTCGGCAGCATAACACCAAAACTTAATGTTGATGATAAAATTCACTTTGCATCCGCATCTTTAGGCCGTCTACGTTCTCGGGTATTTGATCATGGAAATTTACGAACCGAAACCAATATTTCCATCTACAAAGCCATCTGCATCTCCACCCTACTTTACAACTCGGAAAATTAGATCAACTACAGACGACATATAAAAGTTCTGGAGGCCACCCACATTAGTTGTTTTCAAAGGATCCTGGGCCTAACATGGGAAGACAAAGTAACATACATTGAAATATTGTAACGTGCACAAATCTTCAGCTTTGAAGGATCTCGCGTCAGGTGCAGTGGGCGGGTGACGTCATCCTCATGCCGAAGAACCGTCTTCCCCGACAATTTTTTTTTCCGGACAGCTACCTGATATACGTCGCAGTGCAGGGGGTCAGAAAAATGGCTATAAAGATAAACTAAAAAACGCACTCAAGAGGTGTAACAGGGCATCAACGGATCTTGAAACCATCGCTTACTAAGTGCACAAGGGGTCAAAAATCTTGAGTCTGCTCGCAACCAAGCACAAAACGACCAGCGGGGAAAAAGACATCGGGTCAAATGCAGAGTTTATCCACCTGATCCAGAGCTGACTTACCAGGGGTAAGGAAAGCTTTGCGGGTCAAGAATTGGGATCCACACTCACCTCAGCATCACCACCCATCTTCACTCATACCATCACACTTCACTGTACCATCGGTGTCGTCTATCACCGACGGACGGCCATAAGCGAGTAAAAGTAAGTTTGTATGTTTGTTTGTGTGTGTGTGTTTGTTTGGGTGTGTGAGTGTGCGTGCGTGCGTGTGTGTGTGTGTGTGTGTGTGTGTGTGTGTGTGTGTGTGTGTGTGTGTGTGTGTGTGTGTGTGTGTGCGCGCGCGCGTTGCATTTTGGTCTCCATGCATGAACATTACAAGTAAAACCATCTAATTTTATAAAGACGAACAAGGAATTGGCCCTTAGAGGCTACGGCGACGCCACGGGAGCGCCGTTTATTGTCTGTGTTACAGAGTTCCTCAGCCAGAGGGACTTCGAAAGAAGTATGGGGCCAATTCACCCCCCCCCCCCGAAAGCGTTTCAGCCCAGACAGGCCGCATTCCAGTGTTTGTTTTTTCTTTCTCTCATTTTTCACTAATTTCACTCACGCGCCAGTCCCTCACTTTCCGGATGTGTTCCTTTCATTTTAATTTGGCTTTTGACAGGGTGTTTTATTCATTTCCGCGGCTACCCCCCTTTGAAGAGGTCAAACGAGTCATAGGCGACCTCGAGTCCCAAAATGGCCCACTCAAGGTCAACTTACCGGAATGGCGAGAGGAAAATTGCTGTAAGTATTTTTCCTTCCTGTGTGTATAACAATCATGAAAAAAGAAAATAGTCACGGAATTTTGCAAATTAGAGAAAATTAGCTCTAATGAAGGAGTCTAATTTACATGCTCGAGCGAGCGAAAGTGAGAGAGCTAATCTTGGAACCAGTGTCAACATCTATATACAGACATATACATACTTAAACATATATGTACACATCCTCTCGGTAACAATGGATTAAATATACATATATGTAGACCCACTGCTAGAGAAGTAGGTCTCTTACTTAGTGTGACTGTTGCTAGCGAGTTCAGTTTACCAGGATTTCCCTTTTACCTGCACAAAAGTTAATCTAATATACGTGTATGTCACTGCGTACGAGATGCATGACAACAACAAAGAACCATGCAATATTCCAAAATACACCGATGACATAGATGATCTGCAACAATTATCAAATACAAATAGATACACAAATCAGCAGGAGTGTTTACTTACCTGTGGAGATACACCAACGGACGGCCATGTTGTGAAGTGTCTTTACAAAACCTTAAGAAAGTATCAAGATGCAAAGACACGAGTAAAAGAACATAGAGCGATGTGTAATAGATAACACCTGTACATGTAACTCATGTAGCAATGGATATACATATTAGTCAATGTACTTACTGTGCTTATTTCAGCAGTTGCCTTTCCTGGCCGGTGACCGCTCTGGTAAGGGCAATCTTATGGTATTAAAAGAACGAAAGAAAGAGAGAGAGAGAGAGAGAGAGAGAGAGAGAGAGAGAGAGAGAGAGAGAGAGAGAGAGAGAGAGAGAGAGAGAGAGAGTAAAAGGTGAAACTGTTTCAACCCTTTGGGATGTGCCGTCCTACTTATACATTTTATCCTGGCTAATGGCAGATGATATCCGGCTGGGAGAAACCTTCACTCAAAAGAGAGCTGATTTTACCAGCAAATGTTGACCGGAGTAAAGACTAATGATTTGAAGATATGAAGAAGACACCTGCAAGGTCTCCCTACATTGAAATTTGCCCTTCTGGTCCTAGAAACCTCTATATGTTAATAATCAAATCAAAGTACTCTCTCTCTCTCTCTCTCTCTCTCTCTCTCTCTCTCTCTCGCTCTCTCTTTCTCTTTTTCATTTTTTTCCCTCTGGCGGAAGAATTGCCACTGCAATCAAGTTCATGTTTTCAATTACCATCACCTCCGCTTACAATTGAAGAGTTCTTCATATGATAAAGATCTGACGTTAATAAGTATGTTTGTTACAGATTCCTAGAACATGTCAGCTTTTGTAGTACTTAGAACTGTAGTCAATTCCATCACTTCTGACCGATAACTCGGTGTCCTTTCCAACCTGTCAATATTAAACCTCACAATATAGCAACATCTTTGTCTCGATTACACATTATTGGCTGTTGCGCCAAGTGTCGGCGTTCAACAGCCAATCAGGAGGAGTTGTGATAATGTTGCCGGAACGTGAGATTTATTACTGACTGAGCCACTAGGACAGGTAACTGTAACAACTACCCGATATGATAATTTGTAAAGCGATCATAAATCATGTCTTTAATAGTGTTTAGCGCTCAGAAAATCGTCAGTAAAGACAAATGGATGGAATTCTTCTACACAGCTAGAAATAAGAAATGAATTGGAAACTGAATAAAAAAAAAAATAAAAAAAATCCCGGCTGGCAAGTGTTCTCAAAGATTTTTTTTTTTTCTCTAAAACATAAGCACTAATGTTACCGTAGATTTGTTTCTTTAAACATATGGAATACATATTCAGAAATCATGTTACCATAATGTAATAAGTTTGTCTTACCTAATCATATCACTTCTAATTCTTCTATAATTCCTTCCCTTCCTCCTCGTCTGTTCCACTACTCTTCTCTTGCATCTGTCTCCACACGTAATCATTATTTCGTTCCTAATTTTAATTAGAATTTCTTTTTCTCCCTTCACCTGTCAATCACCATCATCTGCTGTGACTTCTCTTATTCAGCACACGTTTACACATTTACACACAAATATCGCATTTCATCTTACACTTCTACTTACATTCAAGCAAGTCACCTACTTGCTTTCTCTGCGTTAGCATCGAAAACAGGGTAGATCAGGTATTCTTTACAAACGGAGGGAATTGCTGTAACTGATTTGATATCTACAAATGGATTAACATCTCGTGTATGACTACATCTACACACACACATATATATATATACTTACTGCAATTCTACTTATACTGATGTACTATTGTCATGCAGAAATCAGGTAAGATATTCTCTCACGTCATATGAACTGGATATTTCATACTGGTAAATATTAAGACATTTTGTTCAGTTGAAAAGTAGTCTTCGAAGTGTCACATCTCGGATACATGAAATTCCCTATTATAAAAAAAAAATGTCGCTTCCGTCTTATACTAATACAAAAGGTAACTTACCATCGCACCAACTGTTGTCTTTAGCACCATTCCGACAAAATGTTTTTATTAAGATATTGCAGTCACCCTAACCCGAGGTGCTTTGAAACACAAATATTCTCTGTCGTTAATGAAGTCAGAGATGAAAGATTTATCCATTGAACATTTTTAAAATACACAAAATCTTTAAGTTGCAATAAGCTAAATCAAAAAGGCTTCGTATTTACACTTATATCGGTATGATGTCTCTATGTATACATATGTAGAATGTGTTATGTTGGTATGCTTATATATATATATATATATATATATATATTTTTTTATTCAACCACAAACAACTTTTAATTCCATGCCATCGCAATCGAGACTGAAGAATCGCTCGATGGAGACATTTTGTTGGAAATTGAAACGTGGACGAGCCGAGGATTCGAACCCAGCTAACCCGTAACAAAGTTACAGTGACTTAAACCAATGCGCTATCCCACGTGCACATACTAGCTAAATGCAATATCATAGCGGAGGTGGGTTGAATGCGATATTTCGTGT
>NC_134778.1:84526438-84528938 GCF_046742065.1 Oratosquilla oratoria
TCGATGGTGGTGGTGGTGGCGGTGGTGGTGCTGATGATGACGACGATGATGATGACGACGACGACAACGACGACGAGGACGATGACGACGACGATGATAATGATGATGATGATGATGATAATGATCATCATCATCATCATAATCATGATAATAATGATGAGGATGATGAGAAGGAGGAGGAGAGTGATGAGGAAGAAGAGAAGAAGGAAGAAGAGGAAAAGAGAGAAAGGGCAGAAGAGGAGGCGGAGGAGGAGGAGGGGGAGGAGGAGGAGGAGAAGGAGGAGGAGAAGGAGGAGGAGTGCCTGCCCTCTTTGTAGCAGGTGTTGGTGGGGCAGAAAATGGTCAGTCAGCTCTATCGTGCTGCCACAGACATTTTCCGAAACTTCTTCCGTGGCGAATTGACTGACGCCAGGATATTCTACTCTTTCTCTCAGGGACCTCTAGGGAAACAGATTTAGGTTTAAGAAGGAAATAGACAAGAACTGGTTTAACAACAGATTGGTTAATGAATGGAATGCACTTAATAATAATGTAGTGAGCACTGAAACAATTGGTTATTTTAAAAATAAATTAGAATCTTATGGATAGGAATGAATTTTGGTAAGGGATATGAAACTGCCTAGTGTAGGCCATATGGTCTCTTGCAGTCTCCTTTATTCACATGAAAGTGTATTACTCATCTCGACTAGCTCTCTTCAACGATGGGTAGCATTGCTCGGCTCCGCGGCATCCATTTGGTATCGTCAGAGCTCAAATAAAAATCTACTCGATCATTCTCATACCAGCTGTACGTCATTTATATCATCTGAAACGTAGAGCCAGGGCAGCGGATAGGGGAAGATAGCACCACACAGAGAACATGTAAATAACACATTCACGTTGGCGAGATTCGGAAAGACGACACCATCGACTTCAATGACTCTGCGTGGCACCCTTCCGTAACGGGTGGTAATTTCTCATGGTCTGCCTGCCGATTTCGTTCACTGGAGGGAGTAAAACATGTAGAGTGTGGAACTACTTCTTCCCTCCCTTATTATGGGGTGGTCATATAAAAGAATCCATTGATTGTTTACTGAAGAAAAATATGCAGAAAATGAATACTCTGTGACGATGTTCTCATCCATGAGATCATAAGCAATAAGATATTATGTCCTTGCTATA
Organism: Oratosquilla oratoria; assembly: GCF_046742065.1. NCBI lineage: Eukaryota > Metazoa > Arthropoda > Malacostraca > Stomatopoda > Squillidae > Oratosquilla > Oratosquilla oratoria. Next base: position 84,527,600 of record NC_134778.1, read on the forward strand.
GTACTGTAGGTATTGAAGAAGAAGGAGAAGAAGAAGAAGAAGAAGAACGCGAAGAAGAAGAAGATGAAGAAGAAGAAGAAGAAGAAGAAGAAGAAGAAGAAGAAGAAGAAGAGCGCGAAGAAGAAGAAGAAGAAGACTAAGATGAGGAAGAAGAAGAAAAAGAGGAAGAAGAAGAAGGAGAAGACGACGACGGACGGTAAAAATAAAATGTTGAAACATTATTCGGGATTCCTCTATGCGTGATTATTCTTCGGCCATAAAGTAAATGCTCTTCGTATCCTTGAAGTATTGACCGCATGCATTGAGGTCCCAGGTATTTGGACTGTTGATAATAATGATAATGATAAAGCTGCAGCGAGCCACGGGTGATTCTCCCCCCTTGCCCCCTCCCCCTCCCCCCTCTCCCCCAAAGCTTCAAAAGGGAAAACAAACGCACGCCTTTGATCTCAGACATGAATAGAAAAGGTCCGTTAGTGTCCCCGAAAACAAAATCCCTCCCGCTCTTCCCCAAATCTCTCCCCCCAACGACGAACCCGCCTATCCCCCCTCCTCCCCGGCACCCTGTCCTCACACCCCACAGGTGGATCAGACACATGGCCCTCTGACCTATTAGCCAATTGGCTGTTTTCCCCCTCTCCCCTTCCCCCTCCCAATTTTAATCGCTCCCCTCTCTCCTGCCATCAAACACCCTTTTTTGTTGTACATTTTTTGCATGGTGACCAGTGTTGTGCCACTTTTTTTTTTCCCCGGGTATTTTTATTTCAGTTTTGATTCCGCCAAGACATTTTTCTTGTCCCTGCCACAACCTACCGGAAGTGGAAGGTCTACAGTCGACTTTTCACTCTGCCTGCCGCGTCGCCATTTCATACATTCCTGGGCTAAACCCTAACGCGATCATCTCTTTACAATTTCTCCCTTCAACTTCCTATTTTCTCTTCCCTATCTTCCACTTACCCTTGATTCCATTTCTTAGTTTTCCTCTCCTCTCCCTCTATCCACAAAATTTCCCTTCTTTCTTCGGACTCCATCCGTCTCTTTCCATCCTCTTCCTGCTCCCTTCAGACTCCTCTTAGTCCACATCCTCCTCCTCCTCTTCACTCTCTCCATCTCCTCTTCGCCCCATCACCACTTCTCTTCTCCTTCTTCTTTCGTAACCTCACTTTCATTCTCTCCTTCTATTCCTCTCCCTTTCTTCCTTTCCCACACTTTTTCCAAGTCTCTCTCTTTTCACCTCTCCCTCTCCCGCTCATTCGCCCTCACTCTCCCTTCCTCTGTCTCACTCTCCCATCCAATCTCTACCTACTATCTCTGTCCCTCTCCCTCTCTCTCTCTCTCTCTC
>NC_134778.1:84536438-84538938 GCF_046742065.1 Oratosquilla oratoria
CAGGTAGAGGCAACCGTCCCAATCTCTACCACTCATACTCCCTTCATCCCCGTCCCAAGAAAAGTTAGAACAAAATCTTAGCTCTCCTAAACTATATATAAGCCAATGCAAGTAAACTAGAATGTCATTTCTTTTTGTGAGTACTGTTACACGTTACGTTGTCATTGTAGCTTCTTATTTATTATCATATATATATATATATATATATATATATATATATTTGTATGTGTATATGTATATAAGTATATGTACATTATATATATATATATATATATATATATATATATATATATATATATATATATGTGTGTGTGTGTGTGTGTGTGTGTGTGTGTGTGTGTGTGTGTGTGTGTGTGTGTGTGTGTGTGTGTGTGTGTGTGTGTGTGTGTGTGTGTGTGTGTGTACATACATACATATACCAAAGGCTTTTTCCCCCTTACACGGGGTGTAGCCAAAAAGAAAAAGGCATAGAAACCACTCCCACCCATTCCATTTCCTATATATTCCACTCCCCTCCACCCTCCTTCTTCCCTCTTATCTTGGCACCTCCTGGATGACAGTTAATCCCTGCATCCTGTCCAATGCCCTGGGTCAGAAGCAGTGTCGTAAGACACAGCACATCCACAGCAAGGCCGCTTCATAAATTCGGCGACTCCCCCTCTCCGTCCCCCCATGCAGAAAAGGAGAAGGAGGGGAGAAATTCCTTCGGGCTGCGTCAATTTTTTTCTCATACATGTTTCCTTACCCCCCATCCCCCACCCACTCCCCCTCATGCATCACAGCATCATCTATACACAAACCCTCTCCTTTCACCCTCTCTTCTGTCCTCTCCCGTCCTTCCTCCACAGACATTCCTCTCTTTTATAATGTCCCTTTCACCCCATCCATCCATCTCATCCTAGGACGCCCCCTCATATTCACTCCTTCCACCTCTGCGTTCCACACTTCTTTTACTAATTTTTCTTTACTCATTCTTTCCATGTGTCCAAACCATCCTAATACAATATCATCAACCCTATCTCCCAGCTCCTTTTCCACCCCTATTCTCCTCCTCACCTCCTCATTTCTTACTCTATCTACCCTAGTAACCCCTAACATACTTCTCAGGCATTTCATCTCAAACACACATATATATATATGTATGCATGTATGTTAACTTTTGTATATTTGTATTTTGGTATATTCCAATTTTTTTCTGAAGATGCTTTTATTTAGACGAAACGTTGAATATCAAATGGATGTATTTGGTGAATTTGTCTTTGCTCACTCCAGGAATGCCCGCCTCTTTGTCACAAACCTTGAATATACGAAAAGGAATATTATAAACTGTCAGAATTGTCGAATTTAATACCAAGTGTATATATATATATATGTATATATATATATATATATATATATATATATATATATGTATATATATATAAACACACATATATTTGTGTGTGTGTGTGTGTGTGTGTGTGTGTGTGTGTGTGTGTGTGTGTGTGTGTGTGTGTGTGTGTGTGTGTGTGTGTGTGTGTGTGTGTGTGTGTGTATGTATCCTCTCAAAGCTTCCTTCTTCCCTCAAATCCTCTATTTTTCCTAATACATTTGCCTCCAGAATTTCTTCAACTCCATCTTTCCATAAATCTATCGGGTGCCCAATGGTTCACGCTGTCATTATGACGGTACCCCATATATCTATGAGGAATTTCCCTGTTTGCCGTCAGGGACGTGCCAGTTAGCAGTGTGTCCTGCGACTGTTTGTGTGAGCTGCTCTTTGTCCGATCTTTCTTACAAAACCTGTTCGATATGGGTGACCCTGCAGATCTTTTCTCCCTTAGCAATATATCTTTTGTAATCATTAAGATTCTCAAGACTATCCACCACGTCAAGGTATCAACTCTTGGATATATATATATATATATATGTGTATATATATATATATATATATATATATATATATATATATATATATATATATATATATTTACATTTGCATGACAACGACTAAGGTAAGGAAACGCCTAACCTATCATCTAAGGTCTGGAGGCCCCAAAAATAATTTACGATAGGAGCACAAGACCCTCACAAGAGAAATACTGGTGGAAAATGCGGAAATCATATAAGAATGCCAGGATACACGGTGCTCCCCACCCTAAAAGCCCTGTCCATCAAGGAAATGGAACTGAATCTGAACATTCAGACATCCGACCTGCTAGCGTTATCGAGCATAAGAAATAACTCAGCCACCGGGCGAAGCCAACACGAAGACGGGGAGAGATCACGCGATCACACTAACCAATCAACATCAAGAACAAGTTCACAGTGATACCAGCCCTTAAATATCATTCATCTGACGAATTCTGTTCAGTAGAACTCTACCATAGATACTGCTACAATACTAAGCCACTGAAGAAGAGTCAAAGTAATTTGAAATCGCATCGCGATCTGGCAGCACAGATGACCTCCTACACACACACACACACACACACACACACACACACACACACACACATAT
>NC_134778.1:84546438-84548938 GCF_046742065.1 Oratosquilla oratoria
TGTGTGTACGCGCATTCGCACGCATTCATGCATTCATCTGCAGTCGTAATTTTTTCGTTCCTCCTTTCCGTCCTCCTTTTCTGTGTCTTTCTTTATCTCCTTCCCTTTAACTCTCTTTACTTTTTTCTTCTGTTGTTCTGTCTCTGTCTATGCATCTCCTACTCTGTCTACCTATTTCTACCTGATTGTCTCTCTGCCTGAATGTCTGTCTCTGTCTTCCTGTCTGTTTCTCCCTGTCTCTGTCTCTTTATCTTTAGCTCTCTGTCTATGTATATCTCTTTATCTATGTCTCTGTCTATTTATTTTCTGTATTTTCCTATGTCTTTCTCTCTATGTCCCTCCGCCTCTATTTCTATGTGTCTTTGTACCTCTACTTCTGTCTATCTTCCTTTGGCTCTGTCAGTCTGCACCTGTTTGCCTGTCTCTAATATTTTTATCTCTTCTGTTATGTGAACATATTCAATATTCAGGTTCACCTCATTCCATATCAGTTATAATGTTGCTTTTTTATAAATTATGTGTAAGTTAGTTATAGGGAGGGATTGGTGGTAGCAGTGGGAGGCGCTAAGAAAATGACGGTGATTGGGGAGGAAAATGGAGGAGAAATAAGAAAAGATGATGTGCAATAGGCCCTGAAAATTATGAGAATAGGTAAGGCACTTGGGTTAGATGGGTGTCATGTAGAGTGTCTGAAGAGAGGAGGTATAGTAAAGGTATAGTAATAGTGGAATGGCTAGTGATGTTGTTTAATGTGTGTCTAAGGGAGGGTAGGGTGCCCGAGGACTGGAGGAATGCCTTTATATTTCCACTTCACAAGGGAAAACGGAACAATTGTGAGTGTAGTAGTTTCAGAGGGATCAGTTTGTTGAATGTAGTTGGGATGGCTTATAGGAGGGTTTTAAATGAGAGGATTAGGAGAAGTACCGAGGGAGTAATTGGTGGGGAACAGTGTGGGGGAAAGGTAGGGGTTGAGTGGATCAGATTTTTGTGGTAAAACAGATATGTGAAAAAGCTTTAGGAAAAAGTGAGGATGTTTTCTGCGCCTTTATGGATTTCGAAAAGGCTTATAACAGCATAGATAGGAAAGCACTGCGGGAGGTTTTACAGATATATGGGATTAAGGGAGAACTGTTAAGGGCAGTCAAAAGTTTTTGTGAGAGCAGTACAGCCTGTGTTAGAATGGGAAATGGAGAGAGCGAGTGATTTGAAGTAAATGTGGGACTTCGTTAGGGATGTGTCATGTCACCATGGCTGTTCAATGTGTACATGGATGGGATGGTGCGTGAGGTAGAGGCGAGGGTGATGGGCAGGGGGCTGGATATGGTTAAAGAAAACAGAGAGAGGTGGGAGGCGAGCCAGTTGCTGTTTGTTAACGACATTGTGCTTGTGGTAGTATCAGAAGAGGGATTAAGGGAATTAGTAACAGAGTTTTGAAAGGTATGCTATAAGAAAAATTGAAGTTAAATTTGGGTAAAAGGTGATAAGATGTACAAGGGTAGAGGGTGGCAGTGGGTTGGAGGTAAGTCTAAAAGGAAAGATGATAAAGAAAGTGGATAGGTTTACGTACTTGGGGTCACATGTGGCAGGAAAGGGAGAAGTGGAGGTGGAGGTAAATCGTAGATTGAGAGAAACAAGTAAATGTCTTGTGGGATTCAAAAGCGTTATGAAAAATAGGCAACTGGAAATGGATGCAAAGCGGAGATTGTATGAAGGGGTGATTGTGCCGACGACATTGTATGGAGCAGAGACTTGGAATTTAATAGAGGCAGAGAAGTAAAGTTCCAATGTTTTTGAGAAGAAATATCTGAGAATTATGGTAGGGGTAACTAGGTTGAATAGAGTGAGAAACGAAGAGGTGAAGAGGAGAGCGGGAGTGGAAAAGAAGATGGTAGATAGAGCTAATATAAGGTTATTGAGATGGTTTGGACATATGGAAAGAATGGGTGATGAAATATTGGTCAAAGATGTGTTAGAGGAGGAGGTGGAGGGAGTGAACTTGAGGGATCGGCTGAGGATGAAATAGCTGGACGGGGTGAAGGGGGCGCTGAAGAAGAGGGGACTGTCTGTTGAGCAAGGAAGAAGGAAGGGGATAGGGGAGAGTGGAGAGTGGGTGTATATGGATGTGCTAGGAAGGGGGTATGGGGGGTAAGGGGTGCTTATGTGTGAATGAAGGCATTTCTCCCCGTCTTCTCTTTTTTTTTTTGCATGAGGGGACGGAGAGGTGGGGGTCACCGATTAAGTAAAGCTGCTTTACTGTGGATGTACTGTGTCTTGCTGCGTTGCGTTTGACCCAGGGCAGTTGGCGGATGCAGGGATGACCCGTCATCCATGAGGAGCTGACAGAGGAGGGATGGAGGGGAGTAAAATGGGTGGGAATGGGTACGTCCCTCTGACTTGGCTACCTCACTTACAAGGGGGAAAACTCTCGGTAAACAGAATAGAATAGATAGTTAGATGCTATAAAGTATCTGTAATAAGTTATTGTACAATTCTTTCTTAC
>NC_134778.1:84553938-84558938 GCF_046742065.1 Oratosquilla oratoria
GTATGCGTCATTTATAGGTGGGGCTACACGAGGCTAGCATGCTACTTTCTTTTGCTACTTCGTTCGAGTAGAAACGACTTGGGTTGCAATATCCTAGATTTCCGTAAAAACGTCTCAACAGTGTGTCTAACATTCGCATAGGTTCAAGTAATCTTAGCTCGTCATTCAGCTTCTCACTATATGGCGCAGGAGTAATTTAACTTTTGGAAAATTGAAAAAAAAATCGTAACCAAAGTCGTTTCTGCTCAAGCGACGTAGCAAAAGCAGGTAGCATGTTAGCAGGAAATGTGTAGTGTTCATCCACCTTGAGCAAAGGGATGGGTTCTCTGATGAGGCACCAATGAACGAGATGGAACCACGGAGAATCAAAATCAAGACAGAGTCTTGGAATATCAAGATCACGTGATGGCACGAGGACGCTCACCAGCTGTATAAAATCGCCTGATTTCAGCCAGAATAGGTTCTGAATAGCAAGTCCCAATAGCGACGAGGTCTACTTCTTTTCATACCTCCTGGTGGCATTTTTCCTTTTATTCTGGCTGTAGGCAGTCTAGTTCCTTCCCCTCAGTGACACCCGAGACCAGTAACCAAAATAATTTCTCGAAAACGATATCATATAGATTTATGATGAAGCCTCTAAATCGATCAAGACACAACCAAAGATCAAAATTTGGAGGACACAACAAGAAAAATATGACAACCACGTAAAAAATTTACAAGAGAGACTAAAATTAGAGTAGCTTATCTCAACGCGACGATCTTATGTGATTTTATTCAGTCTTTGAAGTCTGAAGCAATTCAAGAACAGAAGCTATATTGTTACCAATCTTATGACTCACCCTCTCAGTGGCGAAACGGTCACAGAAGCTAATTGATGGGGGTATCTAATACGACTCCAGTAATATCGTGGAAAGGATAAAAAGGCTTATTATATCAAAGACAAGGGCAACTTGAAAATGACACATCCCGTGCCAAGACTTGATGAGTAAGCTGGAAGAAGATTCCGAAGGACCTCACCAACTCTCCCTCTCCCTCTCTCCCTCCCTCTCTCTCTCTCTCTCTCTCTCTCTCTCTCTCTCTCTCTCTCTCTCTCTCTCTCTCTCTCTCTCTCTCTCTCTCTTTTTCTATTGGTTTCTTCCAAAACTTGTTTGTCAAGGCAATTAACTCGCTTGTTCCCTGGCTCATTCGCGAACTCAGTTTCTCATTCAGTCTGTCTGTCAGGCAGTCATTCAGTCAATCTTTCTCTGTTTTTCTATCATATCTGTCTCTTTTTCACACTCTCCCTCTCCACTTCCCTCTCTCACACCCTCCTTCTCCCCTTCTTTCTCTCTTTTCCTTTTCCGCACGACCTTCCTTTTGCAACATTTATGGCACTCTCTCCTTTCCTCTCTCTCTCTCTCTCTCTCTCTCTCTCTCTCTCTCTCTCTCTCTCTCTCTCTCTCTCTCTCTCTCTCTCTCTCATCCTCTCTCTTGTCTTTCTTTGTCCTCTCTCGCGTCCTCTCATTTTTTCTCTTTCTCACCATCCTTTTCACCCTCTATGTTACCCTGTCTCTCACATCTCCCACATCCTCTCTCTCACCTTTTAACACTCTCTTCCACTCGCTCCCTCCCTTTCTCTCTATTGTTCCTGTTCGACTTGTCATATGTAAATCTGTTTGTGGGCCACATTCGCTTCAAAGCAAATTGCCCTCGTGTTGTTGGGCCTACGACTTTCGTTCTGTTGTGGGAACGTCCACACTATACCTTGTCAACATGTTACTGACAAGAGGCAACGCGTTTTGATGGACACAACTCCATCCTGTTTTACCTCAACTGAATAAAATCTCCAACTGACGACCATGATAAAATTATAAAGTCGTAATAACAGACCAAGTCTTCTTTTGTTAGGAAGGTGGTAACTGGAATATGTTTGTCTAACATGCTATCATGACGAAACTGTTGAAATCTAGAAGAAAATGATAAATAAAACTTTCCCATTTTCATACCGTTGTAATGATTCCTATCTTATCGTTCATTTTGATCGTATTACCTTTACGATTCTTTGTTATCATTAACATTATCACAATTGCTATAGATATATTGCTATCCTTTTGTTTATGTTCTTAACTGCCCAATTGCTTGTATCCCATGAAGAAGCACTGCTCATCCATTTCATATTTTCGTTATCAATTCCTTCAGTCGATTAAGAAAATAAATAAATAGAAATAACAAACAGCTGGCAATAAAACCTTGCTTGCATTGAGTCTTTTACTCAAATAAGTTGGCGTCGTTTATGATTTACAATACATTCTGAAAATTATGAAACCTGTATGCGCCGAATAGCAGGTAAGATTCCATGTCCTAATATCTTATCGTACTTCTTAAGTCTATTTTTGTCTTCCTGGTTCTACTATCATCTGTCGTACCTATGTACTCATTAAGATATAAGTACTAGATTTTCATAAAACTAGCCGTGTGACTAAGCCTCTTTTCGTAGAAAATGGTCGTATAGAAAACGAGAGAGTGGAGTGCCTCAGGGAGCAGAAGTCGCTCCTCTCGCAAGAACTGCGCACCGGGTCTCCGGGGGAAGGAAATGATGACCTCAGCCTCCGCCCTGTTACACGCGCTTAGTTTCTCGTTCAGCCACAACTGCACAGTCAGGACCTACAAAGTTAAAACGGAGCGCCCAGAGGGGTATTTACCAGATGGGAAAGGAACCTACGACTGCACGCGTTGAGTAGCTACGGCCGAAGCCCTCACCTTTGCCGTATTATGCGCTTAAAAGACTGTTGGAGCCGATGACAGGGGGGGAATTGGAGAAGAATGCGGAATTCGATCCCACAACTGGGTAAATACGAGACCAGCAAGCTTCCGATGACGCCACCACCTCATCAACGCAAAGTATTAATTCAAAACTAAAGTTCTCTTACTACTTTGCATTTGGATGATTAAAAAATATATATTGTTAAAAAGTTGCCTGTCAAGGACTAGGACCAAACAATGTTCCACTGATGGGGAGCAAGATCTATCATCAGGAAAATAATGGAAGCGCCTGAAAATCTGCCTCCCACCAGAGATAAAGCTTATGTTAGATGGTTTCGACATCTTACATACAATTTTCTAGCCGTCCGATAGTTCAATCGCACAATTTTCTATTACACACTAAGCCCTTCCATGTGTAAATTTCTTAAACAGTTAAACAAAAATATACCCAAGAAGAATTTCTTTTTACAACATCATAAGTATAATTTTCCTTGGTTACCCAAATACATATGGCAAAGCAGATAGCATCACCTTCAGCTTAGCGTCTCCTTCCGTAACTCTCTGACAAACTCACAGTACAGAGATCAATGCCGCTTTATTATGATTATGCTATCTTTGACCTCGATCTTCGGGTCACGGTTAGACTACCGAGAATCATGAGATTATAGGTTTCTTGCGTGTTATGATCGAATTAATACAAGACCCACGATTCGGATATGGTTCCAGGTACAGCTGGACGATTCTGTTCAATTGAAAAAGACCCAAACCCCTTTGCTATCAACTCAACAAATACGTCTCAAATGCGATCCAACCCCGATATTTATCATTCCAATGACCGCCAGACAGTTTTATTCAGCCAAAGGATACTCTTTCGTTTCGAAATTCAAAATTATTTTTGTGGAGAGGGGGACGAGGCTACACCAGGAGGCGCTAATTAGCTGCGGCTGGAGCAGTAAATTTTGCCTTATCCGGTTACACTGCCAAGAATGATCGTCCTAGGCCTAAGAACGGTCTAGGCTCTAGTGGAAATTGCTCATCATTTCCTATACATTATAAGTGCAGTCTACCTTTAAGTTATTTCCAAAAACACACGGTATATTCTTTATATGTGTATGTTGTACCTGGATATGTGCTTACACTCACACGCACGCGCGCGAGCGAGCGCACACACACACACACACACACACACACACACACACACACACACACACACACACACACACACACACACACACACACACACACACACACACACACACACATATATATATATATATATATATATATTTATATATATACAGTATATATATATATACATATATATATATATATATATATATATATATATATATATATATAGATGGACAGATAGGTAGATATTAGGAATTACTGGTAATTTTTATTCAACTATGCAAACATGACTACTATAAAAAACTTAACGATTCAAAACGTTTACTCATATATATATATATATATATATATATATATACATATACATATATATATTATATATTATATATATATATATATATATTATACATATATATATTATACATATATATATATATATATATATGCATACATATACGTAGACATATATATATTTATATATGTATGTATATTTATACAACTGCATAATCAAGTACATGGTGCTCAACAATTCCTTTGGTAATTCGGAGTGCCGGAGGACTGGAGTGGTGCACTGCATAGCTCTTCACAAAGGAAAATAGGATAATTGTGAACGTAGTAGTTTCAGAGGGATCACTTTTTGAGTGTAGTTCGGAAGGCTTATGGGAGGGTTTTAATTGAGAGGATTGGGTGAGGAACAGAGGGAATAATTGGTGAGGATAGTGTCGATTTAGGAAAGGTAGGGTTTGCGTGGATCAGATTTTTGTAGTAAGGCAGATATGTGAGGCTTATAACAGGGTGGACAGGAAGGCATCGTGGAAGGTTTTGCATTGCAGATATATGGAAGTAGAGGAAAGCTATTAAGTGTAATCAAGACTTTTTATGAGAATAGTACAGCCTGTGTTAGCACTAGTAATGGAGAGAGTGAGCGGTTTGAGGTAAAGGTGGGATTGCGTCAGGAGTGTCATGTCGCCATGACTGTTCCATGTGTACATGGATGTGGGTGGTGTGGGGGGAAAATGCGAGGGTAATGGGCAGGGGATTAGAGATGGTTAAATAAAATGGAGAAAGGTGGGAGACGAGCCAGTTGTATTTTGCTGACGACACTACGCTTGTGGCAGGGGAGTTGC
>NC_134778.1:84573938-84576438 GCF_046742065.1 Oratosquilla oratoria
TCGCTTTCTCTCTCTTCCTCATTTTTCCCCTGAACTGGGCAGGACTTCCTGTTCAGTCAGCAAATACCTGAGCTGACGCAGCTTACTTGAAGAACCTTCACTTACTCCAAACTACTTTGATTCTCTTTCCTCCTTCACCACTTCTCCCTCCTTTACTCTCCCTTCTCCACTCCCTCCTCCTCTTTTTCCTCGTCCTCCTCCCCCGCACTCTTCTCCGATTCCCAGCAGTGACTATTACCTGCCCGAACAGTCCAAGCGCATAGGGTAAAGGTGACGGCTTCGGCCGCATCTACGCGCCTCTTGGCGTTGGCTCTTCCATTTCTTCAGCACGATATGGTCCTTAAGGATAGAAGCGCTGGTTATCACCTATGAAATATTCTCATTCTCTTGTTCATTCTCCTTTTTCACAATCTCTCTCCCTGTTTTCATCTTTATACTCTTCCCTCTCCTTTTCCTTTTTTTCGGACATTTCTCTCCTCTTCCTCATTCCTCCCCTCTTCATCGATCTCCTTATTTGTCACTTGCCCTCCCTTCCCCTCTAACTACTGCAATTCCTTCTCCTTCATTCCCCCCTTTCTTTATCTCCTTGCATATGCCCTTATTTCTCATTTGATGGCTATCTTCTCTTTCTTTGTAATCACGAGCTCCATCGTCTTTTCTTCGTCTTCTTCTTCTTCTTCTTCTTCTTCTTCTTCTTCTTCTTCTTCTTCTTCTTCTTCTTCTTCTTCCCCTCCATCGTCTTCTCATTTATCTCTGTCTCTTTCTTTTGCCAAGCATTCTTGACGAATGCTGCAATGGGGACACCACCGGCTGTGAATTCACAAAACATCTGTGACGTCACCAAACAAGAGTGAAGTCGCAATAGAATTCGCAATAAATGTAATAATAAAGCACTGCTGTAGCGCGTTAGGCTTCGTTCTTGTCTTGTGACTACGAGGGCACTGAGTCGATCCCTAAATGCTAACAATGGTAACAGGTACTGGTGGTAACAGTTACCAGTGGTAATGGCTTCACCTCCCTCCGTGACACTCTCTCGAAACTCTTTCGTCGTCACCCGAGAAAAGGCGTTATCGCACTGTTGGAGCAGATTTGCAGCCGCAGCTTTCGTGAAGGAATCTGATATGCTGAAGGAAAAATCATTTTCCTCCAGCATATCAAATGACATTCTATGTTAATTGTTGAGGAAACAAAATAGTATGACCTGGTGATTTTACGGTGGAAAAAGTTCTGGAGGTGGGTGGTACCGTCAGTTAATCTGAAGTTGGGGGAAAAACAGCCCAGTGTGATAGCCCCTTTAGTACTCAGCTTTGGCACCATGCGACACTTTTGCCTCATGTGCTTGGACAGATAGTGAGTGGAACTGACTTGCACCCGATGGAATCCACTCCTTTTTCTTTGTGTGACGAACTAAACACACGGGAATTGATGGAGTCCATTCTTTATTCTTTGTGAGACTAACTAAACACAGTGGAATTAATCTTTAAGCAACGTAAGCAAGAGCTTGGCGGACTGAACTGAACGAGAACATACTCTAGCCTTATCGTCACGAGGCAAGACGCAACCGCCTGGGACACATGACAAGGTTTCCGAGGACAAATCACGCCACGAAACTTGTTTTTTGCATCATTACGTCCTCATCATATATACATTTGGTCTAGCTGTAGAAGCGTAATCCGGGATCGATTACAGTCATATACATGCAAATCGATTCATTTCCATACAGGACGAGATTTGGTTTGAACGAAAAAAAAAATAGGAGAAAAGAGTGAGTGGATAAAAGAGTGAGAGAGAAAGACGGAGAGACAGAAAGAGAGAGACAGAGAGAGAGAGAAAAAGAGAGAGAGAGAGAATGAGAGAGAGAAGGGGCAGTATATAAAAAAAGTTGAAATAACATTAACAATAGACCGATAGTATTGGTAAAGACTGAAATACACTCCTTCAGCACTCTTTGTGACGAAAAATAGTTGCGTTTCCCAACCCATCTCCAGGGTAACCTTGCCATCTGCTTGAATGAGCTTCGCCTACCTGTGACGCCGCTCCGTTACCCTTCACACCAAGATATCTGAGGAATTTCTTCCACCTGACAGATCCTGTACTCACTGATCGTGACGGGTCCTGACGTGGGGAATTAAAGACTACATCCCACCCTCCCCTCCCGAGTTGAATGAAATCATCTGACGTAAAACAGAATACTACTGCGAGGAGTTTCCTCTGCTCTTCTTTAAGGAATTTCTTCAACACCGAAGTCTTTAGTCTTAGACTGAGACAAGATTAATACAGGCAAGTGGACGGGGTCTTGTTTTATCAAATGTTTTATCGATCTGATAGCTCGACTGTTTTAGCAGGAGGCCTTTCGAATCATTACAAAATAAATGAACAAGTAAATGAATAGATAAACAAGTAATCTAATTATAAAAAACTATAATTGAAAAACAATTAAATGAATAAGTAAATTAATAGACAAATAATCAAATAAATAGATAAGTGAATTTACATATAA
>NC_134778.1:84588938-84593938 GCF_046742065.1 Oratosquilla oratoria
TCCTTCTCTCTTTTTCCTTACCTCTCTCCCTCTTTTTCCTTTCCTTTCACATTCCCTCTCTTTCTCTCGTTTTTTCCTCCTTCACTTCTTTTCCTTACTTCTATATCTTTTATTTTATCTCCCTCTTTTTCCCTTTCCTCTGTCTTCGTTCTTCCTTTTCCTTTCTATCCTTCCGTATTACCTCCCTTTCGTCCCTTCTTTGCTTCCTTCCCTCTTTCCCCTTTCTTCTCTCTCTCCTTTTTCCCCTCTTTTCTTTCTTCTCTCTCACTCTCTTTTTTCTTCACTTTCTTTTTTACCATTTATTTGTCCTCTTTTCCTCTCTTTTTCCCTTCTCTACACCTTTACAACCTCTCTATATCCTTCTCTCCACAGTCCTTTAATCCCCCCATCCACTCCCCCCTCTCCCTCCACTTTTTCCCTCCTCCCTTCGACGCCCCAGCACTCACCCGCTCTCTGGTAACACTTTAACACGTCAAGGGAATTTGTCTTCATCTTTCTGTCCCCCTCCCCCTCCCCCCTCCCCCACCCCGGCTAAGCTCTTGTTCGATCCTTCTCACCTCCTCTCCTCCCACCTCCTTTCCCCTTCTCTCTTCCCTTAGCTTCGTCTTCTCTCCTTTCCTCCTCATTTCTCTGCTCTCTTCTTTCCTCTTCCCCTTTACTCATCCCCTTTCTTTCCTTTCCTCTTCACTTCTCCACTCCTCTCCCCTTCCCTTCGCTCACTTCTCCTCCTCTCTCTCCCTTCCCCTCCCCTTTATTCCACGCCTCTCATTTTCTGTCATCTCCCCTTCACTTTCATTCTCTTCCCTCTCGCCTCGCCTCAGCTCCTCCTTTTTCCCCTTTTTCTTCTTTCCTTTCTCCGCCTTTACTGTTCCCTCCTCTCTTCTACTCTTGCCTCCTTTCCTTTTGGCTCTCCTCACCTCTTCTCCTCTCCTTTTCTCCTCTCTCTTCCTCACTTCTTCCATCGCCTCTCCCCCCTTTTCTTCTCCCCTCCTCTCTTCTCTCACCTACTCTTCTCTCCATTTCTCTCCCTCCTCCCCCTCTTCCTCCTCTTCCCTCTCATACCCTTTCCCTTTTCCTGTCCCCCCTACTCTTCCCCACTTTTCTCATCTTCCTTCCTTTCGCTACTTTGCCAGCTCTGCTCTGTTCTTCTTTGTTTACCAAACACGGACTCCTCGTTTTGTGCCTCTCGCCAGATGCTCTTCTCGTTACCTACATCTTGCCATGTTTCTTTATTGAGTTTGTTCATTAGGATATGGTGTGTTTGGCTTTTCCATGGTGCTGCGTACAGTAAATTGAAAGATCTTGCTATACTGCCATAGAATATCATTCATGAAAAAAAAAATCACAGGATAGAATTATATATCTACTTTATCGAATTAAAAAGCGGAAATGGGAATTTGGAGAGCGATTGCACACAGGCGTTTGTGACCAATTCTACAGTTCGTAGTTAGAAATTTCGCTAGATACAAATTTCGGCAACACAAAGGTAATCTACCTATTCATTGGATTGTTTGTATGTTTACTTATTTACTTGCTTTATTTTGTATTATATAATTTTGATTTATACTGGTATTTATCATGAACTGTAGTTTACCGGCGCTTCTATCTTGTGCCGTCGTTTGGCGTTGCTGTATATTTCACATGCTAATTGAGTACCTCCAGTTAGACTGGTGTATTCATAGTTTACTTAAGAGCCCTTTTTTGCAGAAAATTATGTTAAGATGATAGAAGTATTGGTGCTTTATCGCTTGGGATTTGGTAAAGAATAATCATTTTTCTAATATGATAGATGTCTCATTAGGTGGTTGTTGCGGATTGGTGTGTAAATTGCACATTCTAATTGTATGTGTGGGATTGTGAAGAAATCCTTACATTGACAAATGGGAGGGTCGTTTCCTGCGATAAGGTGGTAATGTGTGAGGCGGAAATATCCTGTTCTTGGTCGCTCTAGTGTTGTTTCCAAACGTCGGTTATGTTGATGTTGACGAGACGGTCACGGACGTTTTTGGGGTTTTCATATGTTTTAGATCCTATGGTATGTGTCGTTTGCAGCGCCTTTGCCACATATTTAGCATTCCCGACCGAAGCACTTGGTATAAGTCTGTTACTGCTAATGGAGTGGAGGTACCGAAAGGGGTGGATATCACCTCCCGAGCGGTCTTGTCAGCTTGTTCATTGTCGGGGATGCCTACACGAGATACTCAGCAGAAGGATAGATTTCAAGCGGGTGGAGATTTGAATCATCCATAAACAGAATTTTTTGGGACTCCAGGATGAAAATGGCTTGCAGGGCTATTCGTGAATATGATAGAGTTATATAATATACAGGGATGTTGTGTATGGTATACAGGGTAGCACGGATGGATGGTTCAGCGGTGAAGATTGAGTCGATGGAGGAGAGAAATCCAGATATTGTTTCTGTTGAGGACACTGCCAAGGTAGCTATCAGTGTATATCTTGACACTGAGAGGATGGGTTACATTTATATTTCTTTGTTCTTAAGGTGGCCAAGGTAAGGAAGGGTGGAATGAGGGAGGGTTCGTTTGGGCATCCATGCAGAAGGATTTTGTCGGCAATACATACGCGCGCACAAGCACACACACACACACATACACACACACAAACACAAACACACACACACGCACACACATACACACACACACACACACACACACACACACACACACACACACACACACACACACACACATATATATATATATATATATATATATATATATATATATATATGTATATATATGCTAGTAAGAACACGGGTACGTGTGTTCACTTATGCACAGTAGACCACTTGGAAAAAGAAACTAACGAAGCAGAGCGCTTTCGTATATTACATCTTCAGTGATGAAGATGTAATATACGAAAGCGCTCTGCTTCGTTAGGTTCTTTTTCCAAGTGGTCTTCTTTGCATATATTTATATATATATGTATATATACATATATATATATATATATATATAAATATATATGTATATATATGTATATATATATATGTATATATATATATATATATATATATATATATATATATATATATATATTCATTTACCTATTTTCTCTGTACATTCACGAGCAGAAAATTTGAACCCCGTTACAGTTCTCTCAATGACAATATTTTTTTTTTCGAGTGCATGATATATTTTTCTATATTGTATTTAACTTATAGATAGATAATTTTCTTGAATAGAAGAAAAAAATGTCAGATAAAGAAATTAGATTCTGTATGATGAAAAACTCTGGGTGGGTCAAAACTTTTGCTCGTGACTGTACATGCCTGGGCATTGATAAGGAAGTAATGATTTCCGTGAAGGGGTCAATGATTTTTCGCTTGAGGACCAATTCCCACTGTCACTTTACGACTTCATACGTTGGTCCCTAAGTCCATTCGACCACCACGTAAACAATATCCAATTAATTGGTCTCTGGCTGGACCATTTTTTATTTTCTTTGACCTCCATTTTTACATCTGCTGCCGTGCCACTTTCTTCTGAGTTATATCTTCTTCCTTCCTTATCCTGGTGCGCCTCACCCCGTCTCCTTTCATCACCCTACGCCTCGTCCTTCTTCCCCCCGTCCATTCGTTCCATTCTCGAGGACCTTATTCCTTGTTACCAGAAGGTTTATTTGATTCCTCGACGTTCTCACCTGAGGTGCAATATCTTCACTTTGTGGCGCGCCAGACACCGCGCTCGCACACTCGCTTGTTCGCTCGTCGTGCTTTATTTCCTCTGGTCACCACTACTCCCTTCGCGACTCTCGATCTTCGCCGACTTCTTTTTCGCCGCAGTCTTTATACATCTTCGACTCATTTTTTTTAATTTTCGATTTCGAATCTGGTTTTGCCTATGTGTTCCGTTGCGACGCCCGGTGCGAGATTGCCCATAGGGATTGAAACGCTGGGATACTGCAGTCCATGACGACGAATATCAACTTGACTTCAAATGATTTAATTCAGACAAGAGGCGGCTTTCAGCCAATAAACTTGAGAAGTTCAGCTGAATCCGTGACATATTGGTGACAGGCTTTGGATTATGTTGTGGCTGTTTCCAAACGTTCCGTTGTGCTCTGGAATCGCTTGTCTCTATTTGCAATTTTTTTTATTTTATTTCAGTTTTCCATTTCAGTTCCTCCTGTATTCATACCATTGAACACAAAAAAGATACATTCTTGGCAGTCGGTAGACTGTTGTTTTCAGACAAGACGTGGATGACCTCTCCGGATGTTGTCTCATAAGGTCAAGACAGGTCTGCGAGCTGCCCCTTTATCGCTAAATAAAAGGTATGGTTTGCATCTCAGTTAAAACTGAGCGGTGTCATAAGGAGTTAACTCCAGTTTTTACACTTTGTGCCTGAAAGAAAACTTTTCGTAGTTCAACCGCACATTTCTATTCTAGCCGTCACCAGACGATTTTATTCAACAAAGTGAATCACTCCTACGTCATGATAGTATTGAGCCAATCTTCACTGATACTTTATTCAGCTGATGGAACCCCAAGCAAATTTTTTTTTTTGCCTTTTCTTTTCCCTATTTATCTTTTCTTCGTTTCTTCTTCTAATCCTTATCCCTTCCTTCTTCAGGCTTCCCTCCTTCTTTTTCTTTCATTTCATCAGTTCTTTTCTTTCATCTCTTGAACCTCTCCTTCTTTACATCTCCTCCATCATTTATCCTCCTATCGCTATCAGGTCTCTATCTTCTACCTCTTCCACTTGTCTTCTACCATTCACTCTCCTATTCCTCTTTTTCCTTGACCTCTCCCTCTCCTTCCTCTCTATTGCTCTTGACAGTCTCTTTTCTTTTGCTTTTCTGATCACATCTTCACTTTTCTTTTTTCTCTACCCCACAGTTCACGGTCTCATCTGTCCATTTTCTTTTTTTTCTTTTCTTCCTCATCTATTTTCCTCCATCAATGTCACCACACCCTCCCTTTCCTTCTTCCTCCATTTTATCCTACCGTTCACGATCTCATTTCTCCTCTACGTTTC
>NC_134778.1:84598938-84611438 GCF_046742065.1 Oratosquilla oratoria
TGTCCAACACTTCAGTCCGATGACGTCCTCTATGAAAATTATTCTGGTTAAAGACATACTATTTCATTCAAGAATGGAGGTGAGCACGTGAAAAAGGAGTAATATATTATCGAAATCCAATTCAACCGTAGCTTATTCATCAGGTGAATAACACCTAGTCTCATTTCATCTAAATCAACTTAATTTAATCTCATCTAACTTCAAACCTATTCTGACCTAACCTAACCTGACTTAATTTGAGCTAGCATGACATGACCTAGCATATCCTAACTTGACCTGACCTAATATATCCTAACCTGACCTGACCTAATATATCCTAACCTGACCTGACCTGACCTAATATATCCTAACCTGACCAGATCTAACATATCCTAACCTGACCTAATCAATCCTAGCTTGACCTGACCAGACTTGACCTGATCTGACCTAATTTTGTTGACCTGACCTGGCCTAGGTAACGTCAGAGTAAAAAGATTTATAGCGGACTCGCCCCTTCCGTACCTGGAAGTACTTTTTACTTTTTATTTTGACTGCCGTCGTCCTATTTCAACCGTCTGCATTGCTCTTCTACGGTGACGAAAGCGGCTTCAAAGACAGTGGATTTCAGTAAATGAAAATTTACCGATATCAAAGGAAGTAAACGAAAAAATAAATTATAGAAAATGAAGATCCACAGCCCCAACTCCAATTGAAACTTTAATTTCAACAGAGGGTGAAATTAGAAGTAAAGTAGGATTTAGGGAGATGGTGCGGGTGAAATTTGGAAAGCGAAATAAGAATAGAAGAAAGAATACGGGAAGAAGGCGAAAAGAAGGTGGTCACATTGGAGAGGAAGAAGAAATTCGAGCAAGACGAAATATGATCGAAAAGTAAAATTTAGGGTAAAATCAAATTAGGGGTAAGAAGGAATTCTGGCGGAAGGTGAAATTAAGGTAAGGTTAAATTTAGGTGGAATGGGAAATTTGGTCGGAAGGTGAACTTAATGCTAATTGAGCCATGGAGCCGAGTGTGGCCAGCGAGATGAAGGGTGGAGTTGCACCTTAGGTGTGGCAATGGAGGGTGAAGGATGAGGGGATAAAGGGTGAGGCAGTGAAGTGTGAGGGGTGAAGGTGAAGGAGTGAAGGATGAAGGGTGAGCAGGTGAGGGGGTGAGGTGGTGAGGGTTGAGGGGATGAAGGGTGAGGGGGTGAAGGATGGGGAAGTGAAGGGTGAGGTGGCGAAGGGTGAAGCGTGAGGTGGTGAAGGTGAGTGAGTGAAAGGTGAGGTGAAGGATAGTGAGAGATAAAAGGAGAGGAGTGAAGGGGAGAGGTTGAAGGGTGAGGCGGTGAAAGGTGAGGGCGTGAAGGGTGAGGGGGTGAAGGGTGAGGGGGTGAAGGGTGAGGTCGTGAAGAATAGTGAGGGGTAAAAGGTGAGGCGGTGAAGGGTAAAGGGGTGAAGGATGAGACAGTTAAGGGAGAGAGGGTGAAGGGTAAGGGGTAAAGAGTGAGGGGGTGAAGGGTGAGTGGGTAAAGGATGAGGTGATAAAGGGCGAGGTGATAAAGGGTGAGGGGGTGAATGGTGAGGGGTGAAGGGTGAGGGGGTGAAGTGTGACGGGGTGAAGAGTGAAGGGTGAAGGACGAGACAGTTAAGGGTGAGAGGGTGAAAGGTGAGGGGGTGAGGGGGTGAAGGGCTGAATAGTGTGGGGATGAGGGGTGAGGGGGTGAAGGGTGAGGGGCTGATGGTTGATGTGATGAAGTGATGGGGTGAAGGGTGATGAATGAAAGGTGAAGGGATGAATGGTGAAGGGTTAAAGGGTGATGTGGCATATGATGAGGGAGTGAAGGGTGAGGGATGGATCAGTGCGGGGCTGATGGGTGTGGGGATAAAGCGTGAGGGGGTGAAGGGTAAGGGGATACGAAGAAAAAGGGGGTAAGGGATGGGGATCAGGAGGTGAGGTCTTGAGGGGCCGGAGGGGGGGGATGATTGGGACGTGGGGAAAGTTTACGAGAGGAGTAGGGACAAGTGGGAGGGAGGCCAGAGGGGAGGAAAGGGGAGTGAGGAAGGGGAGAGGGAGGAAGGTAGGAGGGGTGGAAGGAGGGAGGCTAGAGGAAAGGCAAGATGAGAGAGGGAGGGAGTGAGGGAAAGGAAAGAATTGGAATGATAATAGAGGAGGAGGGGAAAGGGGTGGAGGGGGTTGAAGGAGGTTGAAAGAGAGGTTGGACAAGGGTATCTGAGCCGAAAATGAAACCGAAGTGGGAACGGGGAAGCAGAGACCAGTGGGAGGAGGTCTAGACTACGAATGAGCTCACAAAGCAGGAATGATACAGAGCTGACCCCTTTCGTGCCGGGTGACTCGTCCCTTTGTCATAAGTCTGTCACCGCCAGGCGATTTCATTCTCCTCCATGGCAAGTAGGAAAAGACTTACGAACTCTCGACAAACCCTTGATTAACTGTCGGTAATCGTAGTCCCATTGTGAATGACGTCGGGTGATTCAATTCCCCTCCGTGGTACCTCGGCCGTATTGAAACAGATTAAATGGAATCGAATGGCACCGTTGATGGAGAGGAGGAATTGAGTGCCATGGAATTGTTGGGTCTGGTTGAGGGATTGACCCTGGTGGATCCGATCAATCCTCCACGAAGGATGGGCGGCGAGCGCGGCGGCAGCGGGGTGGAGGGGTGGGGTGGAGGGGGGGCTAGGGGGACAAAAGATGGAGAGAGGGAAGGAGAGCGGGGGGAAGAGGGAGGGAGAGGGAGGGAGGGAGAGGGAGGGAGGGAGAGGGAGGGAGGAAGGGATGGAAGAAGGGAAGGAGTGAGTGAGGGAGGGAGGGAGGGAGGGAGGGAGGGGAGTTAGAAAAGAGGGATGGAAGAATTGATGGAACGAAGGAAAAAAAAGAGGAAGTTGGGTGAGAGCAAAAGATGGAGAGAGGCCAGAGGACGTGGGGAGGGGGGGGGGCAAAAGATGGAGTGAGGGAAGGAGGGAAGAAAGGGAAGAGAAAAAGGAGGAGGGAAGAAGGTAAGGAAGGAGAGAAGGAAGTAAAGAAAAAAGAAAGGAAAGGTAAAAAAGAGGAAAGGAAGAAGAGAGAGAAGGAAGAAAAGAGAGACGGAACAACAGATGGAGGGAAAGATAAAGAGGGCGGAAGGGGGAGGGAAGGCAAAATTTGGAGAAAGAAGGGGGAAAGGGAGGGAAGGAAGATAGGAAAGGAAGGAAGAAAAGAGAAAAAGGAAGGGAAGAAAAAATAGATGAAGGGCGGGGGGGAGGGAAAGTCAAGTTATAGAGACAGAGAAGAGAGAGAGAGAGAGAGAGAGAGAGAGAGAGAGAGAGAGAGAGAGAGAGAGAGAGAGAGAGAGAGAGAGAGAGAGAGAGAGAGAGAGAGAGAGAGAGAGAGAGAGAGAGAGAGAGAGAGAGAGAGAGAGAGAGAGAGAGAGGGGGGAAGGGTAAAAAAAAGAAAGGGAAGGTAGAAAAGAGGAAAGGAAGGAGGAAAGGGAAGAGGGAGGGTTTGGGTAAAAAGATGGGAAAGAGAAGGTGGGAGGAAGGGAAGGATGTAGGAAGGAAAGTAAATGAGGGGAAGATAGAAAAGAAGGAAGGAAGAATAGATGGAAGAAAGAAATAAAAGAAAGAGCAGCAGGAGGAGGGGGGGAGGGAGGGAGGGAGGGAAAAAGGAAGGGAAGGCAGATAAGAGGGATGGAAGAATAGATGAAAGGAAGGGAAAAAGGGAGAAGGAAGGAGAAGAAGAGGAAGGGTGGAGTAAAAGAAATGAAGGAAGAAAAAGAAGAGAAGAATTAAGAAAAAATGCAAAATAAAGGAAAGAAGAAAGGATATTAGTGAAGGAGTAATTGAAGGAGAATGGGAAGGAAAATAATAAGAAAGAGCAAAGGAAGGAGAAAACGAGTGAGAAATGAAAAAAAAAACGAAGGAAAAAAGGAATGAGTGAGGGAGGAAAGAAGAAAAGAAGAAAGGGAAGAAGGAAGGAAGGAAGGAAGGAAGAAAAGAAGGAAAGATGAAAGAAAGAAAGGAAGTAAGAAAAGAAGGAAGGCAAAAGAGAGTCAAAGATGGTAGGAAGGAATGTACGAAGGGAAGGAGATAGGAGAAGAGAAGGTATGAAAGAAAGGAAGGAAGAAAGGAAGCAGGGAAGAAATAATGGAAATGGAGAGAAAAAACGAAAAACAGAAAGAAAAGGAAACTGGGAAAAGAAAACGAACGACTGAAGGCAATACCTGTGATACAGAAAGAGAGAAAAGAGAAAAATGGAAAAAGAAAGAATAAAACAAAACAAGGGGGGGAAATGAGAGGAGACGAGAAGAAAGACCCAAAAGGTTGAATGCAGAAATGTCCAGAGATAGGAAAAGGGAAGAGGAGGAGAAAATGGGGGAAAAAGAGAAAGAAAATGATAAATTGTTGAGGAAGATGACGAGGGATGCACAAAGAAACGCATATAGGATAAGAGTGTGTGTTGTAATGAACAAATAAGAAAAAGAACAGAGAAGTGTAAAAACAAGAGACACGAAAACTCTCTAGGAGGAGACAGAGATACAGTACATGATGAATCAGGGAGAAAATAGCTACGAGGACAAACAGAAGAAATAACATCTGAAATAAATACACGAGAGAAGATTACGACACACGCACTCAATCACTCCCCTTCTCTCTCCCCCTCCCCCCCTCCCCTCCCTCCTATCTCTCTCTCTCTCTCTCTCTCTCTCTCTCTCTCTCTCTCTCTCTCTCTCTCTCTCTCTCTCTCTCTCTCTCTCAATCTTGTTTCCATTTTCTCTCACTTTCTCATACTTTCTAACACTCATATTCTCTATTTTTTCCTTCTCTCACCTAGATTAAGCCAAACAAAATATCAAGAATTAAGTCGCTGCTTGGGAAGGCTTTGCTGTGTATTGCATGAGCCTTTTTTAAAGATTAAAACTGTTCTTTCTCCTTAGCCCATTCCTCCTAAGTATTCTAAATGTCTTTAGCAGTGGCATTGGTGACATTATATCTCTTATGTGTTTCGTACAACTGATAAAGAGGAACCGGACTTGTCACCCTCGGATTTTGTAGCCACTACTTCAAGGCTTACTGCATAAGGGCAAAGGTAGCGGCTTCCAACAATGCCAAAATACTGCCCTCCATCCCCAAAAAGGGGAGAATTAAAATGAAGAATAATAAAAAAAATAAAAAATGCGAGAAAAAAATAACAAGAGGAAAAGTAAAAAAAAAAAGAAACACAGAAGAGAAAAGAAAGAAGAAACCAGGAAAACAGGAAAAATAAAAAAAAATAAAAAGTAAAGAAGAAAGAAAAAAGAATAGATAAAAAGTAAAAAAAGAAAGGAAATGAAAAGACAAAGACAGAAAAAAAAAAACATAAAGCCGAGATATATGTGTCAGGTTTTCTTGGCTCCCCTAGACTGGTGCGAGCCACGAGTAAACAGGAACTTCAAAAGTAGACCTTCCACCGTTCCGACGGCCTCTTAAGGCTCCGTCGAGGGGTCAGGAGGCTTTGATGTTTCTTTAGTTTGGGTTTCATCCACAAAGGCCGTTCTCTCTCTCTCTCTCTCTCTCTCTCTCTCTCTCTCTCTCTCTTTCTCTCTCGTTCTAGATTGGTGCTGGTCAATTGATGAGCGTTAGATTAACCCTTGCTTTGACTGATTTGGTTTGATTTTAGCTACGTTCCTTTCTGGATGAACAAGAGTTGTACTTCGTTAAGGTGAAGAACAATTGGAAAAAAAAAAAAATTCCTGGTGTATGTGAGTCGGAATGCTTCTTTCCTAATCCAATTACAAAAACAATAAAGAAGCAATTAGGATGCCTGTTGGCACGATGTCTCCTCACTTTGCAGAATTACCACTTGCCTCACTTTACTGCACTCCTATTTGCACATAATAAATAATAGTCTTTGTAATAATAATAATGATAATAATAATAATAATAATAATAATAATAATAATAATAATAATAATAATAATAATAATAATAATAATAATAATAATAATAATAATAATAATAATAATAATAATAATAATAATAATAATAATAATAATAATAATAATAATAATAATAATAATAACAATTGATAATAATAATAATAATAATAATAATAATAATAATAATAATAATAATAATAATAATAATGATAATAATAATAATAATAATAATAATAATAATAATAATAATAATAATTACAATGATAAAGAACTATAATAACAATGATGATAATGATAATAATAATAATAATAATAATAATAATAATAATAATAATAATAATAATAATAATAATAATAATAATAATAATAATAAACAATGATAACAATTATAATAACAATGATGATAATAACAATAATAATAATAATAATAATAATAATAATAATAATAATAATAATAATAATAATAATAATAATAATAATAATAATAATAATAATAATAATAATAATAATAATAATAATAATAATAACAATAATAATAATAACGATAATAACAACGACAATAATGATAATGATAATAACAATAATAATAATAGTGTATTAGCGCCAGAAATAAAGCTAACAGGGCATTAGGCTTCATTGCTAGGACGGTAACGAATAGAAGTGCAGAGGTAATTATTAAACTCTACCTAGCGATAGTTAGACCCATCCTTGACTATGCGGTACAGTTTTGGTCTCCGTCCTACAGAATGGACGTAAATTCATTAGAATCAGTACAGAGAAGAATGACCAAAATGATACAAGGACTCGGAAATTTGCCTTACGAAGAGAGGCTTAGGCACCTAAACTTACACTCTCTGGAAAGACGCAGAGTGCGGGGTGATCTAATAGAAGTGTTCAAGTGGATCAAAGGCTATAACAAGGGTGATGCAAACAAGGTCATCATAATAAAACAACAGGGCAGGACTCGCAGTAATGGGTACAAACTGGACAAATTTAGATTTAAGAAGGAAATAGGCAAGAATTGGTTTACTAATAGGGTGGTCGATGAATGGAATAAACTTAGTAACCATGTAGTAAGCGCTGAAACTATCAGTTGTTTTAAAAAGCGATTAGACAACTTTATGGATGGGGATGACAGGTGGTGATGGATACGGAGCTGCCTAGTGTAGGCCTTATGGTCTTTTGCAGTCTCCTTTATTTCTTATGTTCTTATGTTCTTAATAACAACGACAATAATGATAATAATAAAACTAATAATAATAACAACAATAACAACAACAATAACAATAATAATAATAATAATAGTAATGATAATAATGATAGATAGAATTAGATAAAATGCAATGAAATAAAAATTAATTATTGTTGTTCCATCATCTTTTTTTTTTTTTTTTTTCAAAAGTGGCCACTGGGAACCAAAAAATTACGTATGTTTACATTTCGCCTTTTATGTCAGTAATGTCATGTGGCTTTGGACTTGACAAAAATTTTTAGAGCATGTAACTCGGCGGCAGTTCCTTTTCTTTTTACCAACACATGATTCCGTTACATCTGATAAAAGTGAATAATACATTTTCAGTGTTTTAGTACATTTTTGCGGTTTCTAGTTTTGAAGAAGTCGAAGAGAATCATAAAGTCTTTTCAAAATGTACTGAAAAAATTATTATAAATATAGCTCAACAACTGACGAAATGACAAGTGTGTGTGTGTGTGTGTGTGTGTGTGTGTGTGTGTGTGTGTGTGTGTGTGTGTGTGTGTGTGTGTGTGTGTGTGTGTGTGTGTGTGTGTGTGTGTGTGTGTGTGTGTGTGTGTGTGTGTGTGTGTGTGTGTGTGTGTGTGTGTGTGTGTGTGTGTGTATGGGCATCTTTGCGTCTGTGTGTGTGTTTATCTCTGTGGGTGTATGTTTATGTCTGTATCTTTGTCCCTGTCAATATGCACCTATGTCTGTCTGTCTGTCGGTCTCTATATATCTGTCTCTGTTTCCTTCTCTTCCTATCTCCCCACTCTCTCTGAATCTCTCGTTCTCTGTCTCTCTCCATAAAAACACGCGCACGCGCAAACACACACACACACACACACACACACACACACACACACACACACACACACACACACACACACACACACACACACACACACACACACACACACCCTCATGGCGCTGTGGTTAGAGCTCTGGCCTGCCACTACGGAGGTCCGGGTTCGACTCTCGCCCGGGGCTGAAATAATATCAGTATCGCAGCGCTGAGGGGTGTTACTCCAACTCTCGTGGGCGGGGAGTTGGGGGTGTGTGTGTGTGCAAGGTCATAGTATTACCCATAGATCGGACCTACGAGCTCTGAGCTCTCTTCCAGGAGGGAAATAGCTGTCGATCACGAGTCCAACACGTGATCCAAAGACCAAGTGAATACACACACACACACACACACACACACACACACACATATATATATATATATATATATATATATATATATATATATATATATATATATATATATATATATATACACCAAAGGCTTTTTCCCCCTTACACGGGAGTAGCAAAAAGAAAAAGGCATAGAAACCACTCCAACCCATTCCATTCCCCACACACTCCACTCCCCTCCACCCTCCTCCCTCCCTCTTATCTTGGCACCTCCTTGATGACGGGTCATCCCTGCATCCTGTCCACTGCCCTGGGTCAGAAGCAGTGTAGCAAGACACAGCAAATCCACAGCAAGACCACTTAATAAATTCGGCGACCCCCCTCTCCGTCCCCTCATGCAGAAAAGGAGAAGATGGGGAGAAATCCCTTCGGGCTGCGTCAAATTTTTTCTCATGCATACTTCCTTACCACCCATCCCCCACCCACTCCCCCTCATGCATCACAGCATCATCTAAACAAAACCCTTCTCCATTCACCCCTATTTTCTGTCCTCTTCCGTCCTTCCTCAACAGACATTCCTCTCTTTTGTAATGCCCCTTTCACCCCATCCATCCATCTCATCCTGGAACGCCCCCTCATATTCACTCCTTCCACCTCTGCTTTCCACACTTCTTTTACTAATCTTTCTTCACTTATTCTTTCCATGTATCCAAACCATCCTAATACTCTTTTATCAACCCTATCTCCCAGCTCCCTTTCTACCCCTGTTCTCCTCTTCACCTCCTCATTTCTCACCCTATCTAACCTAGTAACCCCTATCATACTTCTCAGACATTTCACCTCAAACACATTCAAACTCCTTTTCTCTTCCTCTCTTATGTTCCATGTTTCTGTCCCGTACAGTGCTGTTGGCACAATCACTCCTTCATATAACCTCCTCTTAGCATCCATTCCCAGATGTCAATTTCTCATTACATTTTTTAATCCACCAAGGCATTTACTCGCTTCTCTCAATCTACATTCTACTTCCACCCCCACCCCCACTCCTCCCTTTCCTGCCACATTCGCATCCAAGTATCTAAAACTATCCACTTCCTCCAGTCTCTCACCCTTAATGCTCACTTCCAGCCTGCTGTCACTCTCTCCCCTTGTACATCTCATCACCTTACTTTTTCCCACATTTATCTTCAGCTTCCTTCTTTCACACACCTCAAACTCTGTCACTAACTTCCTCAATCCCTCTTCTGATCCTGCTACAAGCGCAGTGTCGTCAGCAAACAACAACTGGCTTATTTCCCACTTTTCTTCATTTTCTTTAACCATCTCCATCCTCTTGACCCACTACCCTTGCATTCACCTCTTGCACCACCCCATCCATTCATATATATATATATATATATATATATATATATATATATATATATATATATATATATATATATATATATGTATATATACGCACACACACACACAAACACACACACACACAAACACACACACACATACACTCAAGCAAACAAGCAGAAACTCACACACACACACAAACACAAACACACACACACACAAACAAGCACAAACACACACACACCGCTTTAATGTTGAATTTCGAATGACTGGGCCATTCTTGTCAAAGTAATTAAATAAAAGCTAATTGCAATCAAGACTTAAGATACCGGGCCCTCTGGTGGCGATCGGGGGAAGAAGCCAAGAAGAGTGCATGGAACAAGAGGAGGAGGAAGAGGTGGAGGAGAAGGAGGAGGAGGAGAAGGAGGAGGAGGAGGAGGAGTTGGAGGAGGAGGAAGAGGAGTTGGAGGAGGAGGATGAGTATGAGAAGGAAAAGTAGAAGGAGATAAAGAAAGTAAAGGAGGAGAAAGATAAAAAGAAAGAGAAGGGGAAGAAGAAGATAAAAAAGAAGAAGATGAAGAAGAAGAAGAAGACGAAGAAGAAAAGAAGAAGAAGAAAAAGAAGAAGAAGAAGAAGAAGAAGAAGAAGAAGAAGAAGAAGAAGAAGAAGAGGAAGAAGAAGAAAAAAGAAGATAAAGAAGTAGAAGAAGAAGAGAAAGAAGAAAAAAAGGAAGAAGAAGAAGAAGAAGAAGAAGAAGACAAAAAAGGAGAAGAAGAAAAAGAAGATAAAAAAGGAGAAGACAAAAAACGAAGACGAAGAAGATTACGAAGAGGAAGACAAGGAATAACAATAAGAAGAAATATGATCGTGATCCATTAAAACCCAGTGCTTCCTTCAAGGATTCCTTCTGACTTATGACCATCAAGTCACTTCTGCTTTTGTGAGAGACATATGGAGAGCATATGATTATGAGATTTCCCAATGGACGAATAAATACCTAATATTGAATTTGATTTACAGATATGCTCCTGCTAAATATCGTCTTTATCATCCTTGATACTATCATATCTTATTCATTCCTTTGTTTATTTATTTACATTTTGGATGAGAACTTAATTCTATAACGTGAGAAACTTCAAAGAGTTTCCTAATGTAAACAATAAACAACGTAAAACTGGTCCAGATATGAGAAGCTTACGTCAATACGACTTCTTCTAGCTGAATAAAGTTGCTTAGCGTTAGCAAGTATAACCAATGGAGGAAACTAAAGACGAAAAAAAAAAAAAATTAAGTCTCGTCCGTCTGCAACAGAATAAAAGATGATAACGGCTTTTGTCATAACTGAACATGTAAAATGCGTCAATGTACTGAAGGACTCAGCAACTACGGGCAAGGACAAGGAGACGGGACAGGGAGGAGGATATGTGGGAGTGGAGGGAGAAGTCACATCATGGAGGTAATTTGAATGGAGCTATCGAGAGGCAAAGGGCGAGGCGTGAATGGGGGCGAGATAATAGGGAGTGCAGTGCAGGAGGGATCGAAGGAGTGGGAGAGGGGAGGATTAAGGAAGGACAGACGAAGGATGGGAGGCAGAATGGAAGAAAGAGAGGGAGTAGATGCTGGAAGAGGCGGATGAAGAAAAGGTCGTAGGAAGGGAGAGATGGGGAGACGGATGGATGGATGAAAAGGTGGAGGAAGGGATGGAAAAGGGTAATGAGGAAGGAAGGAAGTGAGGGAAGGAGGAAGGAAAGGGGTAAGGAAGTAATGGAGTAAGGGAGGAAAGGAGGAAAGTAGGAAAGGAGAAAGGAAGAAAGGGAGGAAGGGAGGAAGGGAGGAATGGAGGGAGGAAGGAAGTAAGGGAAGAAAGGAGGAAAGGAGGAAGGGGGAAGGGAGGAAGGGGGAAGGGAGGAAGGGAGTGAATGAGTGAGTGAGGGTGGAAGTGAGAATGAAAGGAAGGAAGGAAGAACGGTAGGTAGGGAGATAGAAAGGGAGGAGGAGAGAAAGGGGAAACGGAAGAAATGAAGAAAAAAAAGTCGGGAGGAGAAAGGGCACCGAGGTAGATAGAGCAGGAACCTGGGATTGAGGTAGGAAGGGAAAGAGGGACAAAGGGAGGGAGGAATGGAACGCTGGAGGAAAGGAGGGAAGAAGGAAGGAAGGAAGAAAGGAAAGAAGGAAAGGGAAAAGATCATACAGTAGAGAAAGATGAGACGAAGAGTGGATGAAAGAGAGAGAGAGAGGTCGGCAAAGAAAATAAAAAGGAAGGAAGGAAACAAACGAAAGATAGGGGTAATGAAAGGGAGAGTCAAGGATCGAGGAGGGAGGAAGGAAAAGAAGAGAGAATGAAGGAAAAATTGGCGACGGGAAGGAAGGATGGACAAACTGAGGAAGAGGAAATGTCAGGGAGGGAGAGAAGGTGGGAGAGAGGGAGAGAGAGAGAGAAGGAGAGAGAGAGAGAGGAATGGACGGAGAGAGGGAGAGAGGGAGAGGTAGAACTTGATAATGATTAAAGTTGCAAAAGTTTAGAGCTTGTGGATGGTGGATGGAAAGGATTTAGATTAAATGAACATGATACAAATTTAAGGAAATAATACAAACGGGTTTGATGGTTAACTCCGCCAAAAAAAAAAAGAAGAAGTTTAAGATTCCTAGTGATTCATAAGCTCAGACCACTCGACTTCCACAGGTATTGTGTCCATCGGAAGACGGTTTCATTCATCTGAATGAACACATTACAATGTCTACGTGATCATATTTAGCTCAAATATTCCTTACATATTGGTTAACGTAGTTATATATAATCTATTTCCATTGTCTGACAAATATACTAACCGGAGGTTTACTAGTTAGGCTACAAATCTGGTAATGTAGCTCAAATTTGGTAAGGCACTGGCCTCAC
>NC_134778.1:84616438-84623938 GCF_046742065.1 Oratosquilla oratoria
TTCTTTGACCACCACCAACACCCACTCTTCGATCCCTCGACGCCCCACCACAGTCATACGGGTAGTGAGACATTGACAAATGTATTAACAATGGAAAGATGAGGTGCCTACGCCAGGAGGCGCTGAGCAGCCGTGGCCGAGGCCGTCACATTTGTCCTATTATGAGCCTAAGAGAGCTTTGGGCCAGATAACAATCACTGCTGGGAATCGGAGAGGAGCGTGAGATTCGAACTACAAATAAATAAATGCGATATAAGCATGCTTCCGACTATGCCAACAGCGCATAAAATAAAAAGAGAAAGTATAAAGAAAAGGAGGAGATAGGAATGATCTGAACAAGAATCGTTTACGCCCCAAAGCAGAGGACACTATGATAAAAAATTATAATAAAAGAGAAAAACATGAGAAAGTGCGATAGATAGATAGAGAGAAAGAGAATGAGAAAGGGAGAGAGAGAGAGAGAGAGAGAGAGAGAGAGAGAGAGAGAGAGAGAGAGAGAGAGAGAGAGAGAGAGAGAGAGAGAGAGAGAGAGAGAGAGAGAGAGAGAGGAGGGAGAAAGAGAAAGATAAAAAGAGATAGAGAGATAGATAGATAGAGAGAGAGAGAGAGAGAGAGAGAGAGAGAGAGAGAGAGACAGAGAGAGAGAGAGAGAGAGAGAGAGAGAGAGAGAGAGAGAGAGAGAGAGAGAGAGAGAGAGAGAGAGAGAGAGAGAGAGAGAGAGAGAGAGAGAGAGAGAGAGAGAGAGAGAGAGAGAGGAGGGAGAAAGAGAAAGATAAAAAGAGATACAGAGATAGATAGATAGAGAGAGAGAGAGAGAGAGAGAGAGAGAGAGAGAGAGAGAGAGAGAGAGAGAGAGAGAGAGAGAGAGAGAGAGAGGAGAGAGAGAAACATTTGTTGTAAAATTTCATTTTCCTGTATGGCCTGGAGGTGTGTGTGAAACAGCGACCTCCATTATATTCAAAGCAAGAACTACTCTTCCCTACATACAAAGGAGAAGCTATGTCGTCCCGTATGCAGAGATACGTACGCGCACTTTCCTATGGAAATCACAATGGATCAAAAACCATTTCTCACAAACTTCAACGCAGATATGCTACGCTGTGAAAGATCAAACTCCTTTCAGGGCACCATCACCCTTATTCCCTTGTGTAAAATGTTTATGTACATATACGTGTGTGTGTGTATGTGTGTGTGTGTATGTGTGTGTGTGTGTGTGTGTGTGTGTGTGTGTGTGTGTGTGTGTGTGTGTGTGTGTGTGTGTGTGTGTGTGTGTGTGTGTGTGTGTGTGTGTGTGTGTGTGTGTGTGTGTGTGTGTCTGTCTGTCTGTGTGTGTGTGTGTGTGCGAGTGTGTGTGTCTGTCTGTCTGTGTGTATGTGTGTATGTATCTGTGCGTATGGGTGTGTGTGCCTATGTTTGTGTGTATGTGTATGTGTGTGTGATCCACCACGGTCTTGGATCATTTATCTGACTAGTGATCTACTGCTATTACCCTCCCGGATGAGAGTTCGGACCTGATATATAGCACGATCTATGGGTAATGTTATGTGTGTGTGTGTGTGTGTGTGTGTGTGTGTGTGTGTGTGTGTGTGTGTGTGTCTGTGTGTGTGTGTGTGTGTGTGTGTGTGTCTGTGTGCACGCACATGCAGACACACACACACACACACACACACACACACACACACACACACACACACACACACACACACACACACACACATACACACAAACTTATAACTATACTAAATTGAGAGTATCAGAATTTTATTGTGTCTTCTGCCTGTCGGCGCGTTAAATTCTACATAAAATTTGACCTTTTCTGTATTGCTTGTTCCTATTGCCACATTTTGAAAGATAAAAGAATATTACGAACTTTGACAATAAAAATCAAATCTTAAGGATAATACACGAGGGCTTTGCTCCACCCCTCAAAAGTATACTTAAATGACGAGAGTTATGAGCATATAATCACGAACTCCCTCCCCCTTCAAGAAGAGAGAAATGAAAAAAGTACCTTAGCTCCATTGCAATAGTTTTATCTACTTTCTAACTAGTGGGAAAAGTCCGCTCTTTAACCATTATGCTTTCAATCGGTGTTGAGGATATTCAGACTTTTTTTTCTAACGGTGAATGGCTTGGCAGGTGTGAACAATATGCTGCACACGTGTTGAAACGTGCATCTTGTAATGGGCCATTCTGGTGGAAAAACTTACTGAGCCAATTAGGCGATCGTCCCTCCACCGGAGTGTCTAAGACACCTACGCCTGCTACACGGTAAGTATATTCTAATTAGATTTTAAGATAAAATTGTTTAAAAAAATCATAATTTGCTTGTTTGTATATCTCGATATATGAGTGTGCTTTCCTCCTCATATAAGCTCGTTTTAAAATTGCTCCCATTATAAGAAGTTGACTATGGAACAATAGATAAATAACATCAACTCTGACGACAATAGTCTCCCCTTGAAAGAAAATGCGTGAGTGCTGTCGTCGCCAGAAAGTATCCTCCTCCCTTTCTCCCCAACTCCACCACCGAATCTCGGCATATGGGTGCACATGCACCGAGGGAAGGTTTTAAACTTGGTAATATTGGGTTTAATACACTATATATATATATATATATATATATATATATATATATATATATGTATATGTATATATATATTGTAGATATATATGCACATATATATATATATATATATATACATATATATATACATATATATACATTATATATATATATATATACATAGACGTACATTACATATATATATATACATATACATATATATATATTTAGTAACATACATATGTGGAAATTTATGGTCTATATAAAGGAAATTAACCCTTTTTTAATAGGTGACATTTTTTTCTTCCATTCCTGCTCCCCTCGGGCTTTCTTATTCATCTCCGTTTTATCCACTCTGTAGCGAAGGAGGTTACGAAACAGATTTTGATTTGGGCAGGATAACGTGAAGCGGAGAGACGATAGAGGAAATGAAAAGGGATAAGTGGGAGGGTCCCTGGCGAGGTCGCCTACTTCGAATCCGGAGCAGACACAATAGACGGGGACGAGACGCAGAAAAATGGCATCACGTCCTCTTGCGGAGATGATCGGAGTCATGAATTATGACTAAATGGAGGACTGACTTTGTTCAACTGTGGAAGAAAGTTAATTCTACTTTTAGTTTGTGTTTACTGGTGGTGGTGTATGTGCTGGTGTTGATGTTGTTGTATTTGCTGGCGGTGTTGTTTATGATGGTGCTGCTACTGGTGTATATGCTGGTGTTGGTGTTGATGTGTTGGTATTGGTAGTGTTGGTGCTGGTGTTGGTGTTGATACTCGTATGTTGGTGGTGATGCTGGTGTTGGTGTTCTTACGTTCTTCTTGCACATGCATCTGTTCTCCCCGTTATCGTCTTCGTTATCGTCGTTGACATTACTGTCATTGTTATAATTATTTCTATTTTTTTCGTACCTTCTGTCTTTGTCATGTTACCTGCCCCTGTTGTTACTGGTGCCGTTGTTGCTCATGCTTTGCTTTCGTTGTTGTAAATGTTATTTTGTGGTTGATTATTAATATTTATTGCAAATACAATGAGTAAATATGTTTACACACACACACACACAATAGGCACACAAACACACACACACACAAACACACACACACATACACACACACATACACACACACACACACACACACACACACACACACACACACATTCACACACACACAAAAGGTAAACACATGTACACACGCACAGGCAAGCCTGCGCACACACACACACACACACACACACACACACACACACACACACACACACACACACACACACACACACACACACACACACACACACACACTCGCACACACACGCTCCACACCTGTAAAACCAAAACCAGATATCATTTTGCTCCCCCTCTTTTTTTTTTTTTTCCCAAAGACAAACTGCACTCCACACTGACCCAACTTTTGCGACCATCTAGTCTTCGTAAGTAGAGTTCTTCAAAAGAAAAATGCGGCAAGCACCTACTCGGAACGGCCCTCACAGGCAACGGCATCTCTAAACCCCCCTCAAAAAAAAAAAAAAAAAAAAAGACCCGGGCAGCTTTGACTATGGGCATGCATACAGAAGCGGAGCAGATACCTGTGACCAAGCATTGGTTGTTTAACAAAACATGATATTTTCTGGCCTTTGCATTCATATAAATATCATTAAAAGAGGAAAGGCTGAAAATACACATCCAATTTTTGTAAACCTTATTTCTTATGTATTCCAGTATATGCAACCAAGCCTGACCCAACGTCACCGTAGCCTAACCTAAGCCTAGATACTTAAGGTTGCCTAACTTATAAAAATAAAAAGGATTTTCCACTGTGTGAATCTCGCACTCCTTTCCGATTTCCAGCAGTGGCCGTCGGTCATCTGCCCCAACAGTTCCCTAAGCGCATAGTGCAGAGGTGACGGTTTCGTCCCCAGCTATTCAGCGCCTTCAGGCGTAAGCTCCTCCCCCCTAACCACAGTTCAGACTAAAGGGTCAACTTCATCAACATTAGAGAGGTAAATTTATAACTTCGATAATACGAAGGACGAGGCACTGTTGATATACTTCCTCTTCTATGCTACGTTTCTTCGTCCAAGTTTGGGTCATTGTGTATGCTTCCACGAAATAAGACCAACTCTAACAACAGCCTGGATACCCATTAGGGTTCCGAGAACCTTCTGTTTGAGTCCAGCATGACATGAATTCTCCTGTTCCATGATTCGAGGTTTACGAAACTCCTTTTCATGATTGTGTTTACATTAATCCTCTCTCGTATTCTTTTGCTTTCTTTGCTAGTCTCCTAACAACAAACGACAATTTCCAATTATATTCACATTATGAATTACGTATGCCTTCAGTGCAAGAGTCCTGTAGAGTAAGGGTTCATATTTCACCATAAAGACTGGACTGGTTCTTCCAAGAATAACCCAAATGAAGCTAAAGGTTCTCTTTGTTTTCTCTGCCGTTATCTCCCTTTTTCTTTCTTTTTTCTTATTTCCTTCTCCCTTTTTCTCTTGCTTTCCTAATCCATTCACATGCAGCGTTGTTTTTTCATTCATTCCAGCTGTTCTCAGAATACGTTCTTTGGATAAAGAAAAACTCGTTCCTCAAAGGAAGGACATTGTCACGATAAATCCGATCTTATTTGAGGAAAAAAAAAATCCTTCAAAGATAACTTGCTAATTTTCAGTTACCATCCCCTCTGTGAGGTGGCTAGCTATGAATACCTTTGATACAGCTCAGGGTTTTAGATTGTATGCCCAGTAGCGGAAATATCTAATAATTCGGTAGACATTGGCTTTGTGTCTATTCCTTGGGAGCAGTCAAACGTTCTTCCTGTTTTCAAAAAGGGTGACAAAGAGTCTATACACAACTACAGCCCAATCGATTTGACGTCAGTTATAGGTAAAATGCTTGAATCAGTAAAAGCTAATAAATCCAGAGATCCTATCGAGAGACATAGTTTGATTCGTAACTTCCAGCATGGGTTCACCAAGGGTAAACCATATGTAACTAATCTTCTATCTTTTTACACTAATGTCTACAAGGCGTCAAATAACAATGATAGCTACGATGTTGTTTACCTTGGCTTTAGCAAAGCACTCGACAAATTTCCCTACCAGAGACTACTAAAGAATGTGTTAGAATAAATTAGAGCTTTTATCAGTGACAGAAAAAAGAGGGTCACCATAAACGGTGTAAAATCCAAATGGGGGAGTGTTACGAGTGGAGTTCCCCAAGGGTCGGTTTTGGGTCCCTTATTGTTTACTATGTATATAAAGGATTTGGACAATTGGGATTAGTAGTGATGTTAATAAGTTTGTGGACGAGACTAAAATAGGACGCCAAATTAGGTCAACAGAAGATGCCGAGATATTGCAGGAGGACCTTAACAAATCGGTCATATGATAGGTTAAATGACAAATAGACTTCAATATATCAAAGTGCAGTGTGTTAAACATAGGTTTACATAGCCCAGAAATTAGGTATAGGTTAGATAACACCTCTTTAGAGAAAAATGAGTGCGAGAGAGATTTGGGAGTTCTAGTGAGTCCTGACCTTAAATCCAGGAAAAGTACATTAGTGCCAGAAACAGAACTAACAAAGCATTATTTATTTATATATTTATTTATTTATTTTGCTAATACCGTTACGAATAAAAGTGCAGAGGTAGTTATCAAACTCTATCTCGCTTTAGTTAGACCCATTCTTGACTATGAGGTACAGTTTTGGCCTCCATCCTATAGAATGGATATCAATTCACTAGAATCAGTACAGATGAGTATGACCAAAATGATACATGGGATAAGAAATTTACCTTCCGAGGACAGGCTTAGACACCTTAGTTTACATTCTCAGGAAAGACGCAGAGTACGGGGGTGATTTAATAGAGGTGTTCAAGTGGGTCAAAGGCTTTAAAAAGGTGCTGTAGACAAGGTCATCATATTTGGACAAGTTTTCTTTAAATGTAAATAAAGTGCACACGCTTCAAACTGACACATTTGAAGTCTTACTCCAATTCCATGCCATCTTTTCATGGGTCTTTCAGAGCTTCAATATGAGAGAACAACATCAGCGAGATTAAAAGGTGAAGGTGGTGTGTGTGTGTGTGTGTGTGTGGGGGGGGGTTCGCCCCTTCTAGTAAAATTTTCTTTTGTCGATATTATCTTCCCTGCTCTCTTGCATCTCGTAAAAGGAACGGAGAATATCTAATCTAGGTCTATCATGCTCCACCAGGATTATCGGAAAAAATCAGGTGGTGAGGAGCCTACGTCCGATGGCACGTGGCTGCGGCCGAAGCCGTCACCTTTGCCCTAAGCGCTTTAGGGACCATTGAGAAGGTAACAGCCACTACTGGGAATCGGAGAGAAGTGCAAGATTCGCACCCACAACTAAGCAATTGGGAGACCAGCACGCTTTCGCTTACGACACCAGCGCACAAGTTGGGAAGGATGTTCTTCTTAGATTATCATACTCTTAGATTTTTAAATTCTTAGAATGTTCCTCTTTGGTTTACCTGTAAGAGGGGGTTTACACGGTTCGACAGACACGTGTTTAAAGTGGTGTGTGAACGGGATATTTGGGGTTTAACCAACGTGTTCGACAACCAAATACCCCGTTCACACATCACTTTAAACACGTGTCTGTCGAACCGCGTTCGACGAACCGTGTAAATCCCCTCTTAGAGTTCACATTCAAGTACGTAAATAACAAATTCAGCCGTTCGTACTCCCTCCACACCCCCACACCCGTTTTAGCTTAGTAACTCTATACTAAGTGCTCCCACGAATAGAATCAGATCTTTTTGATATCAAATATTCCCTTTACCCTATTCAAAATCTTCAGGGAAGAGTGGTTATTACAGATTAAAATCTGATTGAAGGAAGAGACTTTATTCAATACAGCTCAAAGAATGCTGTGGTAAAGAAATCATACAGGTGTCATATTTAGGCCT
>NC_134778.1:84633938-84643938 GCF_046742065.1 Oratosquilla oratoria
CGGTGGGTTGGTCAAGTTGATCAACTTGACCAGCCCACACCTCCTGAAGATGGCCAGTTAAGGCCGAAAGACGTCTCGAGAGATATACACCATGGACTTCAGCAATCTGCTTAAGAACCTGCTTCCAGACGACCGCACGTTGGTGCGCAACTTAGAAAAGCATTTCTACAAGCATAATAATGCTATCGCAGCTGTTGACTTCAACAACGCATGCATCATAAATGGCCTCCTTCCAAAATATATATATATATATATATATATATATATATATATATATATATATATATACATATATATATATATATATATATATATATATTGGTTTTACTATTACTCTTATCATTATTGTTATCATTGTCATTATTTTTGTTATTATTAGTACATTTATATTGTTACTTGATTATTATAATAAATATATCATTCGATAATGTCCACACTTATCGCAAACTCTGACAACGCGGGGAGGTAGTGAGGTCTTCCTCATACATAAATGCCCACAGCCCATTTTGCTCTCCATTCCATTGAGAAAGCATACCTGCGAAACTAGTCAGGAATGAACTCAGAATAAGACTTCTGTGTTTTCTACTCCCACTTACGTCAACCTGTCAGAATGTCTCAACGTATATATATATATATATATATATATATATATATATATATATATATATATATATATGTATATATATATATGCCATCTTAATCTCATATAACCTACTGCGAGTAGTCAAATATGTGGATGAGCTAGATGAAGGTGTAGGGAACTGGATAAACGAAAGGAAAATCAAAGGAAAATAGAAAGAAGGCGAAGAGCCACAAGATCTTCAATGATCACAGAGGACATTATCTATCTCCGTGCTCGCAAGAAGAAGCAAAAGGTGTCAGATATTACAAAAAAAATGCAAATATAGTTATTTGAACTGAGGAGGACGGAAGGAGAGTGAAGGACATACGCACAACTCAGCCTTAAGAAATCAATACTGAAGGACATACGTCCAGTTCTGCCTTAAAGAATAGCTGAGGAAAGCCATATAAACAAAACGGCACAAAGAACTCAAAAGAAGAGCTGCTAAAAGCAGGGCATAAGGAAATTAGTAGAGAAGGACATAAGGACAACACAGCCTTAAGATGCCAATACTGAAAAACATACAGCACAGAATAAGGATATCAGCGATGGTATGTGAACACCTCAGACTGGAGACAACATGTAAACATACGCAGAATACCGTCTTAAGAAATTAAGGACGAAGGATATGCAAGCAGTGCAGCCTGAAGAATTCAATAGATGAGGACATATGCGCAACTCAGCCTTAAGAAATCAATATAGGACATACAAGGAGTGAGATATGAATAATTCATTAGTAAAGGACAAACACAAAACACCGCATAAGGAAACCAGTAGAGGGCATAGATGCAGTTCAGTCTAAAGAAAACGCCAAAAAAGACTTTGTACATAAATTAGAGGAGATATATCTGTAGAGCTCAGGTGTACGGGTAAGCATGAAAATTAGACAAAATAAAACTATAGAAAATAAACTAGATAATAAGTGAAACTAAAGTTTGCGTGTCATAGGAAAAATAGAGGCGTGAGGAAGAGAGAGAACTGGATAGATGAAAGTAATAAATGAGAGAAAAATGTACAATAAAAGCAATTCCCAGTTTCTTCTCTTCTGCTCTGCAAGCTGTATCGAACGGAATATTAAGAGAGAGAGGGAAACAACAAAAGAAAAGGGGCACAAAACAAACCCGTCGAGAACATGGAGCCAATGAACAACGCTAAATGGGGGGAAGGAAACAGCGAAGTGGGGAGGAAAGGCAAGGGAATAAGAGGACGAGGAGAGGATAGGGGATGGGAGGAGTGGAGTGAGGTGGAGTGCGGAGTGAAACTAGGAGGTATGGTGGAGGGAGAAAGCGATGCAGAAGGGGGCATAATAGGAATGAGGAGGGAGAAGGAGGTGGGTTAGGGAAGGTGGGGGGGAAGGGCAAGGATTAGGAAAATGAAGACGAAGACGGGGAAAGGGAATACGAACACAAGTATAAGGATTAGAAGGACGACGAGAACGCGAAAGAAGAGGAAGAAGAGTGGCGGCATAAAGAAG
The DNA here is from genome assembly GCF_046742065.1 of Oratosquilla oratoria. NCBI lineage: Eukaryota > Metazoa > Arthropoda > Malacostraca > Stomatopoda > Squillidae > Oratosquilla > Oratosquilla oratoria. Next base: position 84,636,035 of record NC_134778.1, read on the forward strand.
AGGAATACGAGGAGAGGGAGAACTGGTCCGGGAAAGAGGGGAAGGCACGAGGAGGATGAAGAGGGGGACGAAAAGGAAGGAGAGAAACGGAATGGTAAGAACAGAAAAAAGAAAATACTACGAATAACAAGCTCAAACGACCAGAAATGCCACAATTCAGAGCGCGTGGACCATGACGGAAGACGCCATAAGTAAACAAGGAAAATATGAAAATACACATGAAAAGGTATAATGTCATATGAAAAAAAAAAATGTAACAACAGAAGGGAAAGAAGAAAGAGACAAAGGAAAGAGAGGCAAGGATATATACACAATATATATATATATATATATATATATATATATATATGTATATTTATATATATATATATATATATATATATATGTGTGTGTGTGTGTGTGTGTGTGTGTGTGTGTACACATATATACGCATGCACGCGCACGCGTGTGCGCGTGTGTATTTGTGTGTGTATGTGTATGTGTGTGATTCACCATGGTTTTGGACCACGTGTTGAAATCGTGATCGACAGCCATTTCCCTCCCGAAATAGAGCTCAGAGCTCATATATGACCAATCTATGGGTAATGCTGTGACCTTACATGCAACCCCCCCCAACTCCCCGCCCACGAGACTTGGAGTAACGACTCACAGCGCAGCGATACTGAAATTATTTCATCCCTAGGCGGGATTCAAACCCGGACCGCCATAGTGGTGGTCGCGGACGCTATCAACTGCGTCATCGAGTCGTATAGTGTGTGTGTGTGTGTGTGTGTGTGTGTGTGTGTGTGTGTGTGTGTGTGTGTGTGTGTGTGTGTGTGTGCTTCTTCATCTACTTATATCAGAGTTGTAGATCTTTTTAATTTCAAGAGAAGTAACAACAAAAGAGAGCCAACGTTGCCGTGCACCAAACAGAGTCAGAAGAAGAGGCAGGTAGAGAGGTTGGAAAAGGTCGAGCAAGTGAGTCAGGGGGAGGGGGAGAGGTGGCAACGACCCGTGGACAAGGCCACCCAGGGTTGGGACAAACAGATTTGAGGTCAAAGGTCAAATCCTGAAAGACCAGATTTTAAACAATCATACAACTTTTGTTGATGCCACGTCAAGTATCATAACCTGTATTGTTCCCCTAATATATTACAATGCCATTCATTTTACATATGTAAAACGCAATGATACCCTAATACATCATACTGTGCAGCTTACGAAACCAATTTAGATAACAGTAATATTGTATTGTTTTAAAGGAAAAGACAAAAGCAAACAATACGTTGAAGTACAGTACAGGGGCTCTCTGGCATGCGACGTTGCCAAGTGTTGAGTCTGTGCGTGCTCGAGACTACATTTGCATAAGTGACAAGTTTAAACGACATGGGAGCTGTTTTGAAACTCTACATCATTGGTGACATGAAGAGCTTCAATTGTAGGTCGCCTGGCGTCTTTTTGTCCAGGAGAGAACATTGTTTGGCTTTTACATGACGTCATTTCTTGCCCTGATAGAAAAAGAATGACATTGTATACAATTATGTCATTTTGATGAGGTTATGGATGTTGTACAACGTGACTGTATGAAGATTACTGAAAACTGAAGATGCTTCATGACTCTGTGTTACCCATGAAATGATCCACAATAAGTTAGCATTGAACAATAATAACATAAAGATTTAAGGTTACTATTTTTCCTACTTCTATTGAATGTCAAAAATAGCACACAACTTTGGCTTAAACATGTCTAAGATTGTGTTAGGTAACAATGTGCAGTGATGAGAAATATATTATTTTCTCTCACAATCAAACGTCTAATGAGGACTGACAGGATGGATCCTTTTCACAAACATACAAACCTCTTTCACAATTGCGAGCGAGATGAATGTCGGGAGGAAAGGATCGGTGAATGAAATTAAGCGGTTGAGAACGACGACATGACGTCATGGAAGAAAACGGGAAGGCGCGGGGCAAAAAGGCTTTCTCTCTCTCTTTCTCTCTCTTTGCGAGTGAGAGTGGGTATTTTACTTCACCCGCTGTTCACACGAGGCAAGGACACAAGATGTGGGTATTAAAAGGAAAGGCTAGTAGCAGTTCAAAGGTATTGGGATGCGGGTAGACATAGGAATGCAAATTTATGGCATGTTACCCGCACAGGGTACACATACGAGATCTGAACATCAAGACAAATGTTTAGTGACGGAAAGATTGAGAGGGGAGAAAAAAGGGTGGGTGAGTTAGTGGGTAAAGAGAAGAGGGAGAAAGAAAAAAAGACCGATCGATAAGACCTAGAAAGGAAATGCAGAAGAGGAGGAGAAAACGAGAGGTATGGAGGAGGAGGGAGAGGAGGGAGAGGAAGAGAAGGAGGTAGAGGAAGGGGAAAGGTCGGGCGCGGTTCCTGGGCCCAAAACATGGGCAAACATGTTCAGGGACGAGAGAAAGCTGACCATCATTTAACCCTTCACCCTTCAACAAGGTGGTAGACTTTTTTTTTTATCATATATTCTTTTTTGACCCAAAGCTTTAGCTGTTTTGTTTTTACTGCAGCCAAATAATTCCATTCACCTTAGGGAAACTTACTCTCAAGAAAAAGTGTCGTGAACTAATCAGAAATGGATCTCTTCCAGTTTTGCTTTCGACAGACTATTTTATTCATCATCTTGGCTTTCCCTCCCTCCCTCCCTCACCCCTCTCCCCTCTCCCCTCCACAGTGACAAGGTTAGGCCACATTTAGATTAATCTCTTCCGTACCTGGTGACGCCTCTCCATCTATTTTTGCTAGCCCCAAGCTATCTACTTTATGATTTGTAGTCACCCTCTTCTCTGTGATCAACTTCAAAGGTTATTATTTGGTTTGATTCAAGGACCTAACCACGTCTAAAGATAAGCAATTAGCCCTTTGGCATGTTTAATGGTTTCTCTTAATCTTAAACTTAGTAACTATGTACAGTAGTGGGCGTTGGAACTATCGGTTGTTTTAAAATAAGGATAAATAGGTTTATGGATGGGGATGATAGGTGGTAATGGACCTGGAACTGCCTAGTGTAGGCCTCATGATCTCTTGCAGTCTCCATTATTCTTATGTTCTTTAGCTGAATGAAATCACATAGCGGCAGTTATAATGAAAATAAGAATCAAACAAAGACTCCAAAGGATAAATCATAACCTTCGCATCAAGACCCGTTTCTGACCTGATGAAAATAATCCAACGATTACCAGACCTAGAGGCATAACTTATGTCCTGCTGTTAATGTCCTCGATTATGTTTCGAGCCGGAGTTCCTATTGAGAATTCAGAGGGCCGTCTTCGACTGAATACAATGGTCAGGGTTACCAGAACAAAGGCCATTAAATATTCCGGCCGACTAAAGGAGTTAATTGTGGTTGTTTTGTCCCTTTTAAAGTCGGAAATGCTCTTGTTTCCTCTGAAATCGGCTGGCGATGCTTACACTCACTCTCCAATTGATCAGGTACTCGTAAACTCGTACATGATAAGAGTAAACGCTTAATAAGAATATTCTGGTACAAAACTACAGATACCATCAACATATGCGCACCGACCCAAATCCACTGACCCACATGCACACATATTCAAGTGCAGTCGCTTACTTGTGACACTGCATGTAAAGTCAACATACGAATAAAATATTTCGCCTTCCTGCATGAGATTGTGACCATTGTATGCAAACATTTTTGTACGCACTATCCGCGTATAATTCCTTCTTTGTATCTGCACTGAAGATGTAATTATACGAAAGACATACGCTTCGTATAGTTTACTTTTCCTATATATTATACGCATTTGTGAACATACGCTCCTATGTATATATATATTTATATATATATATATATATATATATATATACATATATATATATATATATATATATATATATATATATATATATATATATTAATACACACACACACACACACACACACACACACACACACACACACACACACACACATATATATATATATATATATTATATATATATATATATATTTACATATATGTGTGTTGATGAAGGTGGAAAAAGAAGTCACGGGTCTAGTTCCGAGTTACTGAGTTTTATTCCTGACCGGTTTCGCTCTATGCTTCTTCAGAATGTACCAATATATGTGTGTGTGTATATATCTATATATATATATATATATATTATATATATATATATATATATATATATATATATATATGTGTGTGTGTGTGTGTATGTGTGTGTGTGTGTGTTTTATATATATCTGTGTATGTATATATATAATATATATATATGTATGTATGTATATATATATATAATATACATAAATATATATAATTGTGTGTGTGTGTGTGTGTGTGTGTGTGTGTGTGTGTGTGTGTGTGTGTGTGTGTGTGTGTTTCTGTGTGTGAAGATCTGGAGTCTAGGATCCATGTTGAAAGGAAGAAGCGTCAACACCAGACTCAAAGTTGGAGGTTTAATGCCCGACGTTTTCGATCCCAGAGACAACTCGAAGAAAAGAAGATAATTCCTAGAAGCGTGGATGACAAAAAAGCTGAACGTAAACAGGAGCATATATTTAAATCCAATCTACCTGGGCACAAGGAACACGACGACTGACTCAAAACATCGTGTAATCAGTATTTACATCTTGAGTGAGAGAACACAAAGTGCACAAAGATCACAAATCTGTGTTTCTAAGAATGAATGTACATTGTGTGTGAACATGACTTGATTTATTTCCTTTTTTCGTGTAAGTGTGTTTTTTTTAGATGTTTTTACTTGGGATTTAAGAATGTAAATAGAAACAATAGTAAGCAGTTGTGTGTGCACGGTTGTGGCCACTTGTCTGACGTGATGATCATAAAGCCTATGTGCGTACAAGGTTGCGTTGATCTTGTGTGTGAACGCGGCAGGTTTTATATCTTTATGTTACCGTGTGTGCATTTTTGTATTTGTTCTATATTTATTCTATTTCTTTGTGAATTTCAGAATGTATGTGAAGACTGTTGTGAACAGTTGTCTGTGTAAAGTTGGTGGTGCTTGTTGACATGATTTGTATCTTTCTTTTTAGCTGTCGTACAAGTATGTATTTTTTATTTCTATTTATTTTATTGTATTTATTCTTTCTGAATTTAGAGATTATATTTGAGAACCATTGTGAACAGTTGTCTATGTAAGGTTGTGACCAGTTGTCTGGTTCCCATAGCCACTGGAGGAGGAAGGGGGTGGAGCCCGGGTAGCTTCGGCCGGGTGGATTACCTCTCCCAGTTCAACAGCGGCCAATACCTCTGATCACTGCGCCTCATCACACACCTGAAGGCGGTCCTAGGACTAGGACCTAAACGTCGGACTTTAAACCTCCCATTTTGAGTTTGGTGCTTACGCTTCTCCCTTTCAACACATATATAAGAAATAAGAGACAAATGGGAAAGATTAAGGATGAAGAAGGTGGTAATGTAAAAGAGAGAGAGACTAAGAAAGACAGGGAAAAATAGAGAGCGAGCGAGATAGATTAATAGAGATACTGATAACGAAAGAGGAGGAAGCATTGGTAGGCGAAAGTGAGGAGAGCCGAGGCGAGACAAAGACAATCTAGGAGATGAGAGCGAGTGAGTGGGCAAGCGAGCGAGCGAGAGGTTGGGAATGAGTGGGGTCGGGCGGGCGCGTAACAACACAAGTACGAGTAAATGCTATGCGTCATTCCAACGCACTCGGCGGCGGCGGCAATTGCAAGTAATGGGACGATAAGACAGGGCAGGGCAGGGCAGGGTGAGGCACAGGGAGGAGGTGGAGGAGTGGAAGGAACAGGAGGCGGAAGAGCAAGAGAAGGAGGAAGTGAGAGCGGAGGAGGAGGAAAAGGGGGAGGAGGAGGAGAAGGAGGAGGAGGAGGAGAAAGAGCATGACAGCAGCAGCGGGAGTTGTATCCACCCCAGCAGAAAGAGATGTATAATGGGGAGGAGGAGAATGGAGTTGAGAAGTAGGAGGTAGAGGAGGAGGTGGAGGAAGGGAAGGAAAAGAAGGAGAAGAAAGAAGAGGAAGAGGAGGAGAAGCAAAATTTGGAAGAGGAGGAGGAGGAAGACGAGAAGAAAGAAAGAGGAGGAGGAAGACGGGAATGAAATGGAAGAATAGATCGAAGATGAGTAGGAAGATAACGAAGAGGAGAACAAATTAATAAAGAGGAAGAGGAGGATGACAAACAGGAGGGCTAGGAGGACGAGTAGTAATACAAGAAAAATGAAAAGTACAAAGAGTACGGTGAGAAGATACATAGGACGAGGAGAAAGAAGGAAGGAAGGGAGGAGAAGGAAAGAAGGAAGGAAGGAGGAAGAGGAGGAGAAGAGAAGGGGAGGAGTAGGGGATGGAGGAATAGTAAAATGAGTGAGGAAAAAGACTAAAGAGGAGTAGGGAGGAAGGAGGACGTAGAGGGAGAATGATGTGACGAAAATGGAGGAAGGTGATTCAAAAAGAGAAGCTCGATCCACCAAAGAAGAATAGAAAGGGCAATGGACATGAGAAAGAATGTCAGAACGTGTTTGGGAAGAGTGGAAAAAGAAAAGGGAAGAAAGCAACAGAGAAGTAAGAGACAAATGGGAAAGATTGAGGATGAAGAAGGTGGTAATATGAAAGAAGAACATGTGAATAAAAGGTCTGGCAAGAACAAATTACAGGAAAGTGAGACTTGGATTTATACAGTGAAGAGTTAGTGAGGAATATATATATATATATATATATATATATATATATATATATATATATATATACATATATATATATATATATATATATATATATATATATATATATATATATATATATATGTATATATATATACCATCTACGGTATAACGACTTTTCTCTTATAGGGGGTCACCAAACTATTAATAACTGATAGGTTGTCTGACCCAAACAAGGAAATCTATTGTAGGTTTGGAATTAATGTCTATCCCTCGCCGGTGGCGCATTCGGAAGCGTGGGTTCGATTCCCGCACTCCTCTCCGAATCCCAACAGTTGCTTTTACTTGTCCCAACTAACCCCAAAGTGCATAGGGCAGAGGTGACTGGTCTTGCTGCAACTACGCGCCTCCCAGCGTATGATCCTCACCTTGTTATTGTAAACATACCTCAAGTGTTTAGGTACTAGAAAGACCTGAAGAAGTTTCGGTCGATGAAAGAAAAAGTCTCCTGGAGGACACACCAATGGTCTGAGAGGATGGAGTTGGAATGAGGATAAAAGGAGGAAAAGGAAAAGGGAAACAGTGAGATTGGGAGAGGGGAAAGAGAAAGTACGAAAGTAAGTGAAAAGGTGAGAGACGTGAAAAGGGGAGAGGCCGGCAGAGAGGAATCGAGAAGATGAAGGGAAAAATGTCTTTTCAAAAAAAAAAAAAAAAGGAAAGGGTGAAGTGAGGAAAATAACGAGTGTTGAGATTTGACGGATGAAAGAAAAAAAGAGGATAGGATGAAATAGGTCGGGAAAAAGAGTAAAAAAAAAATAAATCGAACTGCCTAGTGTAGGCCTTATGGTCTATCGTAATCTCTTTCATTCTTATATTCTTATGTTCTAAAGACGGCAAAGTGAAGCCTAGAAAAGTGTTTTCGTCCAGGAAAGAGAGAAACAGTTTGTGAAGGAGGTGAGGAAAAGACGAAGAAAGGACATTTTGATGGCGGGTATTCAGATGGAGTGTTCGCCAGCCATGTGAGAGCGTGAGAGCCAGGACCAATGCAAGAGGAAGTGTCTGGAGAAGACTATTGGGGCGAAGAAGGAAACAAAGAAGAGGAAGAGTTAAGCAAGAGGAAGACGAAACAGAGCTAGAGAAAGAGAGGGGGAGGTAGAAAGGGATAGATAGAGGGAGAGAGGTATGAGGAGGGAAGGGTGAGGGGGAAAGGAAAGTGAAGGAGAGGGGGGAAGGATGGAAAGGAAAAAGGTAAGGAGAGGAGTAGAAAT
>NC_134778.1:84648938-84663938 GCF_046742065.1 Oratosquilla oratoria
TAAGTCTATGTTCATGAGTTAATGTACTAGCACCCGTGTTGCAATGTGGGAATTCCGCTCTAGCTAATGATAGTAACTGGGTTAAGCTGCACGGACTCTGCACACGCAATAGTCTGAAGATCGAGGATTGGTTGCATGTGCACCATGCAATGAGCGCAGCGTGGGAGAGAACATGAGGGCTGCATGACCTTGAAGCTCCGCCGCTGGGTCTGGGCGATAAAGTTTGGCGCTCATGGATCTCAATGTCAACTAAATTCCGCCTTTATCAGTTTGGCCTCCAGCACTTCACTCTGTACATCTGCCGCTAGGTATCGCGCACGATGAGCGACCAAATTGCAGAGAAGAGCGGAGGGAGTCGAGGATGAGAGAGAGCGGGGTGGAAGTGAGAGCAAAACTTTACAAGTGAGAAGGTGAGATATTGGGAGACTGAGGGAGAGAGAGAGAGAGAGAGAGAGAGAGAGAGAGAGAGAGAGAGAGAGAGAGAGAGAGAGAGAGAGAGAGAGAGAGAGAGAGAACTATGATATTCATTCTACGTCATCATTTGACTAAATAAATAGAATTTTTTTCAAATACTACATTTATTAAAGATGAAAGTGTTAAAAGAACAAGAATATTCTCCCCAGTTTCCTTGAGTGGCAAAAGAATAAAGGCATAAAAGGAAGCAAAGGATAGAAGGAGAAAACAAAACAAAACAGACACACACAAAGAAAGAGAAAGGAAAGGAAATGAAAAGGAATAAAGGAAACAAGTGGAAATTAATAAAAAAAAAAAAAGAAACATGGAAAGCTGAAAAGAAAAGGAGAAAAATAGGGAAACACAGAAACGAAGGAAGTTAAAAAGAAAAAATCGAAAAAGAAAGGAGAAGGGGAAAACTCCGTTTGTGCTATTTAAGTCCCCCTCCATGCTCCGAGGAATGGAGTGCCCCAAGTCCACTTCCTGGTTCTATATGCCGCGCGCCAATTAAGAAATGCCTACCGGCCAGGTGAGCGAGGACGAAGCTAAACTCGTTCAATACAATGACACATATCACACGTGACCTTCTGGTCAAGGCCAGGTGCGAGCTCCCATTTACTAGAATGAATGTATCACCTGTGAAGAAGTAATCTAATCAAACATACGGAAATACTCAGGTAATAGGTAGTTGGGGTAGCGTGGTAGACCAGTTTTAGTTCCGAAACTAGTTACGGAATTGATGTGTTGATTCCCGATAGCGTAAGACAGGCGGAGAGGTGACGTGACGTCAAAAAAAAAAAAAAAAAAAAAAAAAAAAAATAGCGGCTTGACACAACTGACATGGCTTAGCCCTACCATGGGTTTCTTACCTCTCATTGCGTGGAAGTGGGAACGTGAGTTGGTAGTTGAACAACTCCCATACTGAATCTCCCATTGTTCCTTACTTGGAAGAACTTGTGTTGATTCTGTTGAACTGGTCATCGTCAGACGATTATATTCAACTTAGGAAAAACTCCAAATAACACAGCTTTAACACTTATCTCGGTTGAGATATCGTTAATGATTTTGTTTTGACTGGTGGTAGACTATTCTATTCAGCTAAGAGAATTTTCCAGGTAGTAAAAGGTTCAGGAGGCTGAATATGGCTTGAAGTAGGGTCTCGCTCCACTAAACACTTCTTCAGGCTCTGGTCCACCCTTCAGGTGCAGAGTCTCATCTATCTTCACCCACACCAAGATTAATGAGAAAAATAAACGTGACATTTTTTTTTCTTCACAGATCTCTATATTTCGAATATTTTTTGCAATATCAACCCTTCGTGCGCTACAGCGACTTCCGATACAGTCTATCTGTGGGACTTTTTTCAGTTGTTACGACCGAAACACCCCAAAGTCAATATATCGAACACAACAAGATTAAGATCTATGAAACTTAAACGTGACCTCCGTACACGAGATATAAAGCGTCAGTTCAAAAATCTTGAAGTTATTGTCCGCCTACATTAAACATATGCAGTAGGAATAAAAACGTGTATCAGTCTGTGCGAATGTGATTGAAAATAGATAAAAAGAAAATTAAATAAATATATAAGAAAAAATCCTTTTACTTAAACACGGAAATATGTTGGTATTCCTGTTAACAACTCTATAAAAATATTATGGATGGAACAAGCAATAAACGTGAATACACACACACACATATGCACAAGCACATATAAAAAGTATTTCCTTCAATAACACAAATAAATCTGGAGGTGGCCCTGCAGGAAATCAATTTTGAATTGAAATAGAGTGTTCTAATAATTCTAAAGTCTATCTTTTTCTAAAAATGTCATATTATTTCATATTGTATACTTGTATATATATATATATATATATATATGTGTGTGTGTGTGTGTGTGTGTGTGTGTGTGTGTGTGTGTGTGTGTGTGCGTGTACATATATGTATATATATATATATATATACAATATATATATATATATACATATATATATATATATGTGTGTGTGTGTGTGTGTGTGTGTGTGTGTGTGTGTGTGTGTTTGTGTGTGCATAAATATATACGTATATATATACAGAATTATATGAATATACATGTGTATACATATACACATACACATATACATATACATATACACATATATATATATGTATGTATATATATATATATATATATATATATATATATATATATATATATATATATATATATATATATATATATATACGAGCAACGGGCTTCCCCCGACCCCACTATGGTGGGGCTCAACCCTTCGGGCGAGCTCGCTTCGCTCGCACTCATCTTCGAATATCTCGCTTTCAGCCAATCAGTCGTCTCCATTGCCGTCATGTCACCAGTCTCGGCCAATCAGTCGTATCCATTGACGTGACGTCACCACTCTCTTAGTCAATCAGGCGCTGAAGGGTACGTGTCCCTGTGAGGGATTTTCGGCTTCTGGGCCAATTTCTATCTATATCAACTGGAACTGTCTTATTAATATACTGTGTATATATATGTTTGTGTCAATTGACATTTGGAAATAAACTCATCTGCTGGGATTCGAACCCTCGCCTGAGCGGCTTGCGTCATTAAACCGAAGATCCAGCACTACATCTATAAAACAAACACGCAGTGTTAACAAAAAATAAATAAGAAATGCGGGAGATTAAAAATATAGAATTAGATGAAATGAAAATAAAAACTCTAATACAGAAGGTATAATACATCCATTAAACAAACGCGCAGAGAGTTAACAATAAAATAAATAAGAAATGCGGGAGATTAAAAATATAAAATAAAATAGAAATAAAAATATTTTTAATCTCCCATATTTCTTACTTATTTTATTGTTAACTCTCTGCGTGTCAGTTTTATGGATGTATTATACATTCTGTACTATAGTTTTTATTTTTATTTTATTTTATATTTTTAATCTCCAGCATTACGGACGACGAGTAGCCGAGTTGTGCTAGATCTTTGCTTTAATGTGAGTCAGGTTCACATGTTTTAGTTGACAAGATTGCATTTGCTAGTTGTGACACTAATGGTATTATGTGAATAATGAGTGAGGGGATTCCATTGGGAATTATTTTCGGGTTGTACCATGCCTAATCTTTTTGATATGTTCTACTTTGTTCTACTTGTGTTTGTTTCTGGAATGTAACGGTTACTGGGGTTACCTGTCCCAGTGTACGAGGGAGACCCCCTTTATATTGATTTCCTATCGCTACCACTGCATTACCCTGAAGACGAACCCCTGACACGATTCGAAACGTTGGAATAAATTTGCAAACGACGAGTCCAGCGTACACTTTATAAATAAATAAATGAAATAAAAAGTAAAAATATATATGTATATATATATATATATATATATATATATATACTATATGGCTACCGACAAGTGATTTTATTAAACCGAGGTAGACCTTGTAATATATGTTGGCAGACTTAACCTGCACCTGGATTCTCGGTTGAGGGGACACCCTTACTGTTGTATACATCTCTAATAGTAAATTGTGGCTGCCGGCAGGTGATTTTATTCATCATGAGGAAACTACCACTGCAGGGAATTTGTTAAAATAAAAACTACCTCTAGTGCATCTTGATTTTCCCTTGTAATATATTCACTTTATCTGTTTCAGTTGCCATCAGGCAATCTTATTTAATCAAGACCACACCCCTATCTCCAGCTCTTCCAAGGTAGAGGTCTAAGAACACTTTTTAGACACCTGAATATTCTATTCAGCTCAGGGTAGCCCTTATAGCATATAGAAGTTCTCCACCTAACCATGAAGGACGTGGTGTAGGGATGGGGTGGTGTGGGGTGAGATCCGGCTGCTTGGCTCTCAGCTTCAACAACAAGAACGCCGACAGGGCAAAAACAAGCCGGCGTATCATCCCTGCAGATCTAAAGCGATCTTATCTCTAAGACATCCATTGCCTCAATGTCGTGCACCCGTCCAGAATGCCTGTTTAGAGGGAAGATTGTTTGCTGATCATCTACACTTATCTTTCATATATTTACTTGTCTATTTATTCATTTATCTACATATATTTAATATACTTATCTATCTATTTATCTATTTCATTGATTGATTGAGAAATTGACTGATTAATTAATTCTTTTTCTCTCCTTTTCTACAGCTCTCAGAGGTACATCCAAACAACCAACATATAGAATAAGAAACACATGACGATTGGGTGAGATTATCAACAATAACATCGCCGGTACACTATACACTAGTCCATAAGCATAAAACTCAGACTGCCTAAACCAAGGTAGAATGTTGTTCAGATGCTCTGCGTCGGCTTAAAAATGGTCTCCAATTAACACAAATTCAGGATACCAAACATTAGCACTGACCAAGATCTAATATTAATCAGACATTAAAAACATTTAAGGGTTTATTTGTAAATACATTTCATATTAATGTCAACTATAGCAACTTGGCATGTGAGGGTTGGTAAAGAAGTTGTTTCTAAGATTACACATTAACACGAGAATGGCCAGAATTGCCCGTGACATAGATGACATAGGACAAATCAACTGCTAATTCCATCAAAATTTTCCACTAGACTTTGCTAATGAAGCACATAAAGCAATGGTGAGGATTTTCTCTGTAGCTCTGCTTTAAACATTAACTCCTCTTAACGCTATTGTTCCGACTTTTAATTGAGAGTATGCAACCAACCCTTGCCCAATCTACTTTTGGGGTTAGATTCATTTAATATTTCATTAATATCTAAAGCATTTCGTTTACTTCATAAATTTGGCCTGGTTAACACCAGTAGGTAGAACCTCTCTTTGTGTTTTCATATATTGATACAATTCCTGTAGAACACGAATCAAAGCTGCAGCAATGGACCTGATCCTACTGATCTTTGCAGTCATAGAATTTTAATATAAAGATATATATTTTCAAAATCAATGCACCAAGCACAAAATGAGGCCACAGGCAATTCGTATTGCCCCCATCACCTTCTCTAATAACTCGAGCGGCCAAGTCAAAGCAACTTGCATAGTTCATAATCAATGAAAACCCATTCAGCAGTTCCCATCTAAGTACCTCGTGGATAAAGGGCCAGTCTTGTCTAACGTAACACTTGGTAAATGACAATGAAGTGAGGCACAGCTCTTCCATAGCAGAGCTCAACATGAGCCACAGTAGTTCTAACCCCAACCACTTCGTCATATGACGACTGCTGATGAGACGAACATCCCTTCGAGCCGATTTTTCATTTCATCCATGCACAATTTTCTCATTTAACCCCATCTTTTCCAGTCTCTTGTATGCTCGACAGACATCTCACATAGATCCAGAGTACCCTTCAACGCATTCACCCATCTCACTTTTGGTCTTCCTCATAGGCTCATCCCATCCTTTTCTGCTTTCCACGCTCTCTTAGCTAGTTTTTCTTCGATTTTTTTTATATTCTCAAATTGTTTTAACATTCCCCGATTTATTCTTTCTATCCACGTTCTCTGCTTCACCTCCATACTTCTCATTCAAACCAATGAATAAAGTAAATAAGATGAATAATTAAACAATTCAATGCACAAAATATACATAATGAATAAAGAAACAAATAAACAAATAGATAGATGAATGAGTTAATAAACAATTGATAAGTAAATAAATCAAAATCAAACGAACGAAAAATATATAAATGAATAAATAAAAATTCAATAATAATCCTTTAGAAATTCATATTTTGCACGGAATGTAGCCCTACAATGCATTCTATATACATTTATTACGAACACAGGTAGCGCCATTTAGTGGTGAAGGCATGACCTATATTACGTAAAAATTTGTTTGTTAACCTTTCAGCCCTGATGCAATCCCTCACCCTTCTGGTCTACTTTCATTGTTCTCCTTCCCAAAAATTCCAACAATATTGCACCTGCGATTTAATGCTAAAAACGGCGAGCGTCTGCTCCGGGGCAATCCGCTGTTGTTTGAAGCTCTTCGCTTTTATTCTCGTTGTATTGACAACCAAGAGGAAAGGTCTACCAACATACGAAAGGGAGATTATCATGGCGAGACTTCCGAAGTCACTACAATATATTTTTTTCTTAATTTTTCATTTATCGTACGTTTACGATACACATTTTGCGACGTCGTAAAAGACGCACACATGTCTTAAATATTCGATCCAAAAATGTAACTATCTAAAAAATTCCAAAAAGATATCATTCGTTGTACTACTTAAAAGTGGGGGCAACTTTGCAACAATATCTATATAATGGATATGCACATGAGCCTATTCCTCGTTGTGTTTAGCAAACTATCCTATCTTTAAATCTACGGCGAGCTCTTACTCGGAAGCGTGCTGGTTGGCATTCGCTCAGTTGTGGGTTCGAATCCCGCACTCCCTTCCGATTCCCAGGAATAACTATCACCTGCCCCAACAGTCCCTTAGACGCAGATGGCAGAGATGACGGCTTCGGCTACAGCTACTCAGCGCCTCCTAGTGTACGCTCTTTACCACCACCATTTTCTTGAAATCCACAGCAACAAGACATGTGCATTGAAAAAGGCTTGCATACCCTTAACGGGGCAATAACTGCAAGAGTAATGACCCTCTAGCATATAATACAGCATTCCTTTTAAAGTTTCTAAATTGGTTTAATGACAAACGACTTTATTCATCTCTTAGATATTCCACCGGGGTTTCCATGTACAATATTCTGTTTCAGAGTTTTTTCTGGTTAACGCAAGACAACTTTATTCGGTCTTCAGAAACCTCTTTATCATTTCTTGGAGCAGGCAATAAAGGTATTTTCTACCACCAATATATCACAGAGTGAACATTTACAAGAAGAGATTGTTTTCGTGGTTGAAATAAACACCTTAAAATAAAACTCCCTCTATTTCACCTTTGCCCATTCCCTTTCCAAACTTTGCTCTACTACCCCTCCAGCTGGATTATTATATGTTTAAATAATATCGAAATCCGAGCTCCACCCTTCTTTTATGTACACATTATTAATTCGGGGTTATTTGCGGCCCGTGCGACTAGGACGATGACCTCCCAAAGTTATTACTCACTCGCTCACTCGCTCAATCAATCTCACTCTCGTTTTCGCGCGCGCGCACACACACACACATACACATATATATACTCGTATAAAGACACGAACACATACACAAAAACAAGTGCAAATATAAACATATAACTATGGATATAAACAAAAACATATAAACATTCACATGCAAATACAAATATACATACACACACAAATATATATATATATATATATATATATATATATATATACATACATATATATATATATATATATATATATATATATAAATATGTATATATTTAAATATATATATATATACATACATATATATATACATACATACATATATATATATATATATATATATATTTACATATATATATATATAATCATAGATATTGATATTACTACATTATCCTTGGGGTGTGTACTGCACGGAACAGCCATTGCACGTATGCTACGGTGGTTTATTTCGCAGTACACTTTTATTTTCGTATGGTAATATCATTTCTATTCTGGTTACTGCCAGGCGATTCTAATTATCTCGCTATGCCCTCGGTAGCAAAAGAACTAATAATAATGTACCCGAAATAATGAACCCCGGACAACAAATAATTTATTGTTTTCAAGTACATTAAATGTTGAAGACACTAAGTGACGTACTGGTAATTCTTCACACACACACACACACACACACACACACACACACACACACACACACACACACACACACACACACACACACACACACACACACACACACACACACACATATATATATATATATATATATATATACACATATATACTCGTGTATATTGTAACTGCTGAATATCCTAGTAAACAGAATATTCAATAGCTGAACAAAATATATTTGATTTCATATCGACTTTATCTTTTGGATCATTCAGATCAGCTCCTTCGCTTCCTGGGTCCTGCCTCCCTGCGCGTTCTCCTCCACCTCTTCGTCTTCATTCTCGTTTTTTTTTTTTTTTTTTTCCACCTGGTCCTTCCACTTCTGTTCTTACTACTGCTCCTCTTCCTATTCCTACTACTTCTACTCCCTCTATTCCTATTACTCCTATTCCTACTAAACCATTGCCAAATATTTTGTCTTCTTTACAAAGGATTACAAAGGATTACAAAGGCGGAGCATGCCGACAGGAGACCTTTTGGTCCATATCCAGGTCGGATGCGAAAAAAAATCACAATAAAAATAAATGAATAAATAAAAACTATAGTAATGTAAATGAAAAATAAAATACAAAAATAAATCCATATGTATAGTTAAATAATAAACAAGCAGGTCAATGGTAAATAATAATAAATTGACATATAACTAATAATAAATGAGAATCAAATAGACAAATGATAACAAAACAAAAACAAATAATATGAAATAAATGAGAATCATTACAGCATCTTGCTTAGGTGTTGATCTTTACATACGTACTTCATTTTCCTCTTCCTGTTCACCCCCCCCCTCCCACCGTCTCCCTACTTTTTGTTTTTTTCCTTCGCTGTCTTCTGATCTCTCTCCTCTTCCTCGTCTTACTCTTTTGGTCCATATTCCGTCGCCTGTCTATTGTTCTCTTTCTCGACCACACACCGCTTCCCACTTTTCTTTACTTGATTATTCGCATTTTTTCTTTTACTACCTCTATTGTTTCTACTCCAAGTCTCAATATATTAGCTTCATACTTTCAGTACATTATTTTGTCATTCTACTCACAATCTTTTTCCAAATAATGCCCTTTTTTTCCATACTATCTTCTCCCCCTCATTTGTTCTTCATTCCATATTATCGTTGCCTTCATATTGCCTTTCACTCCACACCAGAATTTATCTCTTACTCCCCTTCGTCCTGTCCATTTATCAATTTTAAATCTCTTGCTCTTTTTTCTCTTATTACTCCGTTATTTTTAATAATTCCCTTCGTCGTTTCAATAAAATAGAAGCAAATTGGTAAAACAATTATATGAAACAAATTGTCCCAAAACGAAGGCTGTTTATGCATAGTTTAAGTATATATGGAGAAAATTCTCTATTCAGAGTCCCCAATATTTGGAAATATTTCAGGTATTCAAACATTCTTGTATATTTTCCTAGTATCGTTCTCGTTCTGAATACCGTTGATTTACGAAATTTGTAAAATCCCAATAGAAAATCATCTCTATAAAATCAACTCACGTGCACGAACTGATGCGTCGACATGACGTCACGTCGTCCTGAGACAACTCGAACCTGTTTTTTCCTGACGTTGCCCATGCATGCCGATAGCACCTGTGCTGTTTACAGTCCTCCCTGGTCTTTTGTTGACCACATCTTCTATTACTTCTTCCCCTTCTTTCTCGAGTTCTTTTCCCTCCTCTTGTTAATCACTACCATCATTATCACCTTTTTATAGACTCATTACCACATTCGCATTTTCATCGTCATTGTTTTCTTTCTCGTCACATTCTTTATCAATGCTCTTACATACTTCCTTCACTTATATTATTTTTTCGCTGTTTCTATTCTCTCTCTTTAATTTCTTTAGCTTTTATTCACCTCAGACATATTTTAATCATCTTTATCATCTTCTTCATGTTTTTCGACTTTTCTTTTATCACTACACTCTTCTCATTTTTTATTACTTTTATCTGTCTTCCTTTTTTCTCCTCCATACATTTTTACTTATTCTTCCTATTTTCTCTCCTCCCCATTCCTTTGTTTTTTTCCTTTAATTACAATTCGTCCCAATCAAGTTCTGTATTGTTCTTACGTATTCTTCTTTCCTCTCCCGACTCTCCTATGTTTCCGCATCCATTTGCATTCCCTATACACTGTCCCTCAGAGTCCCACCGTAGAGCATTCCACCCCTTATTCCTTCCCGAACCACCTGCATTTCTTAGAATCTAATACCACCTGTCTTTCCCTCCTCATAAATCATCCCGGCTGTACTCAGACATAGCCATCGTGTTCCAGCTTCTATCACTCACCAGCTGCTATCGCCCCCTACCACCTGCCATTGTCATTCACCATTTATCACGCTCTCTTCTCGGCGGACCCTTCCCCCATCATCATCTGATGCCTGCGCCTGCCAGCTGAGGCCAGCTTAGGCCAGCTGTCCTTGCACGAACGGCGCTTTTTGTTCGTCGGGGTTCGGCTGTGTTTGGCAGATCCCGCAAGGAAGCGTTCCACAGGCCTGCAGTCACACAATGGGGAGCCGAAATGCTAACGCGCTTATTTGCATCAAGGTGTAGGCATGTTTAGGGGAATCTACATATCCCTTTGGGACAGATATAAATGACAGACATGCACACATGTTATGCACATACAAACATGTACCTTCAGACGGCTAGGTAGTACTGCTCTCGACCGATAGATCAGTGTTCCGAGTTAGAGTCCCACCCAGGACTAAAATAGTTTCAGAATCGGTGCACTGCGAGCCGGCACTCCAACTCTGATGGGCAAGGAGCTCAATGTGTGTGTGTGTGTGTGTGTGTGTGTGTGTGTGTGTGTGTGTGTGTGTGTGTGTGTGTGTGTGTGTGTGTGTGTGTGTGTGTGTGTGTGTGTGTGTGTGTGTGTGTGTGTGTGTGTGTGTGTGTGTGTGTGCGTGTGTATTTACCTAGTTGTATTTACCTAATTGTAGTATACAGGAAAGGAGTAATGCTCGCTGAATCCCGTCTCCTATTCTCTAATTTTCTAACATACCCAAACTCAAATTCATGTACGATTCCAACTTAATCTATGTTTTAAATTTCCAATTATCATATTTATATTTGAACTCCTGTATTGTTTGAGCTTGGGCTCCACCACCTTCTAAGCTATCCCACATTTTATACACCAATATGGAAAATTGTATTTCTTCACATCCTTTTGACATATGGTCTTTCTTAATTAATTTCCATAACCTCTTAAAAACCTCCCATCTTTAATCAGATCTCTCTCCTATCAATGCAATCTATCCCCTTTAGTGACCTGAACACTGTAATCATGTCATCTTTTTCTCTTCGATCTTTCAAGGTTGGCAGAACCAGTACCTTTACTCTTTCCTCACATGGCTTGTCTGCCAGGCTTGGGACCAGTTTGGTTGCTGCCCTTTGTAATCTCTCAATCTGGCTTACATCCTTCACTCTTTATGGAGACCATACTACTGACGCATATTCCAGTCTTGGACGTATTAGGGATTCCATAAGTTTTCCATCATCACTTCATCCATATAATGGAACGCCACCTTAATCTTCTGCAGTAGTCCATATGTCTCTCCCACAATCCTGATCATATGTCTGTCAGGTGACAGGTTGTCTTTTAACAGCATTCACAAGTCTTTCTCCTTCTTTGTTTTTGTAATATGATCAATTCCCAAGGAATAATTTAAGTATGACCTTTTGTCCATTTCCAGTATTTTGTATTTTTCGGTATTGAACCTCATTTCCCATTCTTGGCTCCATGCAAAAACAGTATCTAGATCTTTTTGAAATATTCTACCGTCCTCCTACTTTTCCACTCTTCTCGTGATTTTTGCATCATCTGCAAACATGTTGGCATAGTTTATCCTTCCATCCATCATGTCATTGACATACACTAGAAACATTATTGGTACAAGTACTGAACCTTGTGGTACTCCGCTCGTTACTGCTCTCCAATTTGACATCTTGTCCTTTATTATTGTCCTCATGTATCTTTTCTTCAAAAAGCCTTTAATTCATTCTTATAGTTTGCATCTCAGTCCTCCAATATGCTCCAATTTCTATATAAGTCGACTGTGAGACACTTTATCAAATGCCTCCTTATCCGGGAGGGTAATACTTTTCATTTATGAATCCAATACTTGATCCAAAACCATAGTGAATGACATACATAAAATATATACATACATGTATACGAACTCATATTTAGAAAAGTACATACTCATAGGCTCACCAATTGTCTGCTTCCTTCCGATGCTGGCATAATATTTACTTAAAGAATTATGTATCAAATGTTTCCAAAGACATAAAAAAAACTAAGCAAATTTACTGAACAATCGTTAATAACTCGTGTGGTGAGGGACAGTCAGACGAGTGTGCCCCATCAAAGGAGACCAGAAGAATCAACTAGTTGATGGAAGCAAATGGTAGTGTTTGACTCGCATGTGCGTGTTTTGTGTGTGTTTGTGTGTATGCGTATGTGTGTGTGTGTATGTGTGCCTGTGTGTGTGTGTGTGTGTGTGTGTGTGTGTGTATGTGTGTGTGTGTGTGTGTGTGTTTATGAATGCGGGCACGCGTGCGTGTGCACGTATTTGTGTTTGTTTCTACACAAGTTTGCTAATGTATGTGATCTGCTGTATTAAATTCTGAATAAAATGTATATATAAAACATCTATGTAAACCCATTCTTAAGTGAAGAATTTGGAATAATCTCATCTAATGTTAAAAAGAAAAGAAAAAAGAAAAAGAAAGTAGGAAAGAAAAAGATAGCAAGAAAGGAAAAAGAAAGGATGATAGAAAAATAAAGAAAAATAAAGAAAAGAAACAAAAATAAAGGAAAAAAGAAAGAAAGAAAAAAGTAGGAAAGAAAGAAAAGAAAAAAAGAAAAAAGAGAAAAATAAAAAGGAAAGAATAAAAAAGAGAGAAAGAAAGAAAAAAGAAGGAAAGAGAAAAATAAAAAGGAAAGAATAAAAAAGAGAGAAAGAAAGAAAAAAGAAGGAAAGAAAGAAAAGAAAAAAGTAGAAAATTAAATAGATAAATACTTGTAAACGAAGAAGGAAAAAAGAGAGAAAGAAAGAAAGAAAGAAAGAAAAAATGAAGAAAGAAAAAGGAAGAAGAAAAGAAAGAAAAGAAAGTAAGAAAGAAAGAAAGAAAAGTAAGAAAGAATGAAAGATAGAAAGAAAGAAAGAAAGAGAGAAAAAAGAAAGAAAGAAAGAAAGAAAGAGGGAAAAAAGAAAGAAAAGAAAGAAAAAGAGAAAAAAAGGAAAGAATGGAAAGGAAAGAAATAAATAAAGAAAGAAAAAATGAAAAAGAAAAAGAATGAATGAAAATGAAAGGCAGGAAGAAAATTGAATAACTAAATAAATAGATAAATAAATAAATGAAGAAAGAAAGAAAGAAATGAAGACATAAAATAAAAGAGATAAAGATAGGAAGAAGGAAAAAGAAATAAAGAAAGAAAAAGAAAGAGAGAAAAAGAAGAAAAGGGAAAAAGAAAGAAAATTGAAAAGAAATAAAAAAGCGTAAAAAATAATAATATGGAGGTCAAATAAATGAAGCACGACCCCTTTCTAACGAAGGAGATCCCACGTGACTGAATGAAATATTTTAGCGTCAACCAGATTACATACCACTTATTGGAAGGTTTCATGAACACAAATATATCTCTACCAACCCTTTAGCAAAAGACAGCGCACATATGAAATACAAATACAAGTTGATGCACTGCACCAGGGGAAGAATGGATTGGCACACCAATCTTAATTGACGTCCTTATCAATCAGAATTATCTATCAAATGTGTCATCCTGCTGAGACGTACCCATCGTCGCTTATACGCTATACATCATAGGACACATTTGTCCTCTGCCAATAAGACATCGCACTCAGGGTCACTGCACCAGAGGCTAGAGCGTTTGGAATACAGTAGTTGCTAGCTGGTTTATTCATAGGTTCCACTCTCATGAAATGCTGTTTCTAAATCTCCCAAGGAACCCCAAGACTCATTTACACGTATCGACTTTTTGTCATACGCCGTCCGCGACATGAAGCCGTGCTCTCAAATAACCATGGGTGTCTATGGATGCATTCACATGGTTATTTGAGGGCATGGCATCGTGTCGTGGACGGTGCACAGCGAAAAAGTCGATGAGTGTGAAACGAGGCTAAGGACCCCGGTTTGAGAAACTGGTTGCCTTGGAGAAGAACTTCTAAATGTCCTTGGGCTGAGGTTCTCGTCCGGATACCGCTTACGTGATGTCATTACTTTCTATTGTGTTCATCTCTAAAGGTGTGGTGAGGCGCAGAATAGCCGTCGCCTTTGCCCTATTATATGCTTAGGCTACAGGAGCAGGCAACAGTCACTTCTGGGGATCGGAGATATGTGCAGGATTCGAACCCACAAGTCAGCGAATGTGAGACCAGCGAGATTGCAATTAGGGCACCAGTGCACGGAGTACCTTAAAAAATCACTCTGGTCTCGAGTAGCTTAATATGTCGGTGCCCTTTTGGGTAACGTAACTGCACAGGGCTTTTCCTCGGCAGAAGAAGATCCTTCGGTAGCGACCAAAACATATGTACAAGTCGTAAAAAGCACCAAGACGATTAGCAATGAGTTACGTTTATCCCTCTAGCTGTGCAAGACTTTCCTCTCGGCTGATTCAGGACACTTTATGGTCGTAAACTGAAGTGAAATATTTGAAAGTAATTACCACAGAACTATTTCTAAAAACTACACTTCTTTCTTTACCATTGTCCTCAAAACAATAAGTTCTGACAACAACATGGAATGTTTATTCATCGTTACCAACTTAGAAAATGTTCTGAGAATTACTTTCT
>NC_134778.1:84668938-84673938 GCF_046742065.1 Oratosquilla oratoria
TACTCCTGCTACCCCTCCTCCCACTTGTCACTGATTTTCTGGCGCCAATACTCTTTCAAATTATGACAATATTTTCTCCTACCCTACCCCCTTCTCAATAAGGAATATTGCTAGAAAAAGGTGACATAGGTCATTGAGAAACTAGATTTATGCAGTTATTGAAGAAGAAGAAGAAGAAGAAGAAGAAAAGGTCTCGTGCTGTTATTCCAGTTTAGGAACCATTGCAATAGACCATTTCAGTCAACGCTTCCTTTTTCAGCTCTTATTAACAAAATGATTTACGTTTACTTACTGAAAACTTGGTTTAATTTTTTTGGTTACGTATAAACGTAAGTGCAACAGCATCTCGAAATAAGTAGAATCTTTAAATTGGTGACAGCAGTGATGGTGTTCGTGAAGTGGATGGTAACTTTGCCCAGCAATGTGTTATTTATCATACATTCGAAATCACGCACACATAATACGACCTAGCAGCTCTCATCCTAGTATTTGTTGATCACGGGTGATGCACGTGGCCCACGATCATGATGAAACACACACATGTATACACACACACACACACACACATACACACATACACACATACACACACACACACATACACAAACATACATACACACACACACATACACATACACACACACACACACATATACACACACATACACAAACATTTATCATACGCTTTTCCATAGTTCTCCACACAAAACTAAATAAATAAATAAATAAATAAATCCGTATCACAAAATAGAATACTCAGAGAGAGAAAACCAGCCCCACACATAACAAGAAACCGTCATCCTGCCCCATCACCACGAACCCCACCCACTACCCTCTTCCATCCTCCCCGAAAAACGAGCGAATACTATAACTTTCTTCTCTCCATCACAAGAGGCTTAGAGCAGGATCAAAACTACACAAGCCGCCCCCCATTCGCGCTCGAATGAACACTTCGAGCATTTTACATCTCACGTGGTCCAAGCACGCCGCGCGCTGTGTCGCGTTTTGGTTGCCATCTCGTCCCGTTCTCTGAGGTCTCGGATTCAAAGCCATCTAACCTCTGCCACAGCTAAGCACCTCCCGGCGTATGGTCCTTCTCTTGAACGCCCGACCCAATAGAGTCACTTTATATGGACTTAATCATTATAAACTCGAACTCCTTTTTCAATGAGAGCCCCGTACGCCTCTCGATTGTCATCCATGACTAGCATTAAACCCGCCAACCCCACCCACAAATACCTCTCTCTCTCTCTCCTTGCACGTGATGCTGCCAGCCTCGGTCACAACAACGCAAAAAGGGGACGTGCAGTCCTCCCTTCTTAAATTCTACATAAGGGTATTTACTGGCAGAACATAAGCACAAACATGTATGATGTTGTTTATGGATCTTCGAATTTCCTTTATTTGTGCCCAGTTGAACGATATTTACTGGGGGAAGCACATGGCCCTGCTTTAAGTGCACTTCTCGCATGTGGAAGAGTCTCACTCAATCAGCGTTATTGAGCGCGATGGAGTCATAAGCAATTCCTTCAATCGCCTCTCAATCTTGCGTCTGTCTGTCTCTCTTTCGTTCTCTTTCCCTTCCTTCCTCTCCCTCCTTCGCTACCTCTTTCTCCCTTCTCTCCCCCTTTCTCTCTCTCTCTCTCTTTCTCCCTCCCCCTCTCACTCTTTCTCCCTACCCTCCTTCCCTCCCTCCCACCGTCTCTCTCTCTCTCTCTCTCTCTCTCTCTCTCTCTCTCTCTCTCTCTCTCTCTCTCTCTCTCTCTCTCTCTCTCTCCCTCTCACTTTCTCCCTCCCCCTCTCACTTTCTCCCTCCCCCTCTCACTTTCTCCCTACCCTCCTTCCCTCCCTCCCACCGTCCCTCTCTCTCTCTCTCTCTCTCTCTCTCTCTCTCTCTCTCTCTCTCTCTCTCTCTCTCTCTCTCTCTCTCTCTCTCTCTCTCTCTCTCACTTTCTCCCTCCCCCTCTCACTTTCTCCCTACCCTCCTTCTCTCCCTCCCACCGTCCCTCTCTCTCTCTCTCTCTCTCTCTCTCTCTCTCTCTCTCTCTCTCTCTCTCTCTCTCTCACTTTCTCCCTCCCCTCACTCTGTTTCTCCCTACCCTCCTTCCCTCCCTCCCACCGTCTCTCTCTCTCTCTCTCTATTTATCTATTTATCTCCCTCTTCCCCACCTCTCTCTCTCTCTCTCTCTCTCTCTCTCTCTCTCTCTCTCTCTCTCTCTCTCTCTCTCTCTCTCTCTCCCTCTTTCACTCTCATTATAAGACCAAACTCCTTTTTCAATGAGATCCCCGTAGGCTTCTCTATCATCATCAGTGACTACCATTTTACCCCCGACCCCACCCCCAAATACCTCTCTCCCTCTATCTCTCTCTCTCTCTCTTTCCCTCTCTCTCACACACACACTCTCTCTCTCTCTCTCTCTCTCTCTCTTTCTCACCCCACGCCCACGGTTGAAGCTGTTTTAACCTTG
This sequence comes from Oratosquilla oratoria, assembly GCF_046742065.1. NCBI lineage: Eukaryota > Metazoa > Arthropoda > Malacostraca > Stomatopoda > Squillidae > Oratosquilla > Oratosquilla oratoria. The sequence goes on from NC_134778.1 coordinate 84,671,407, forward strand.
ATCGAGGTGCTGTTTCCCGCAATGAAGACCCTGCATTGCCGCCAGATTACTCATTCCCACTCCTTCCTCTCCGGGTGACACACTTCCTTTTGTCCTGGCTGTCGCCAGGCTCCCTCATTCAGCTTCGTAGTACCTCGTCGGTAGGTGGTAGTGGTGAGGAGACTATGTCAGGAGGCGGGCGCTGAGTAGCTGCGGCCGAAGCCGTCACCTTTGCCCTGTGTGTTTGGAGTGTTGGGTCAGGCAATAAGAGTCGTAGCTGGGAATCGGAGAGGATTGCGGGATTCGAACTAAGCGCGTACAAGACCAGCACGCTTTCGATGGCGCCATCCCGTCGGTAGATAAGGGTTAATGGTCTTAAGGGGTTATCACGCTGGGCTATTTTTCCTCCGACTGCTACAGCAGATTTGCAGCCCACAGCTTTTGGGAAGGGAATGTACTATGCCTGAGAAAAATATTTTTCCTCCAGCATTTCAAATGACATTCTATGTATTCTTGTTTAGAAAACAAAATAGCTTGCCATGTTGATTTTACAGCGGAAAAGGTTCTGGAGCCGTGCAGTACCGCCGGTTAATCAGAGGTTGGACTAAAAGTAGTCCAGTGTGATAAGACCTTTAGTCTTTGAATGTACAAAACGTTTTATCTCGTCTTGCCTTTAGGGGGAAAACTCGAGAATCGTCTTCATCGATCCCATCGACCGTTTGTATAGTTTTCGCCGACGCCTTGGCGACTGTGTGCCACTTTCTCTTCATATTCTGGTTGTCTCTGTGGCTTTTTCTTAATATCAAAGAGGCTAGACCAGGTCATTATATCCTGTATATCTTTACCTGTGAGACTGTTTGTAGATTATACTTGTATGAATACACGTGTATGCACACGAAAACACACAAATGTGTGAACACATGCATAGAATGTAGATCTATGGACGTGAACTCATTTTTGTTTTCATATGCACACACTGTCACATTCAGTACGTTGTACTAATATCGACACACACACACCTCTCATGGCGCTGTGGTTAGAGCTCTGGCCTGCCACTACGGAGGTCCGGGGCTGAAATAATATCAGTATCGCAGCGCTGAGGGGTGTTACTCCAATTCTCGTGGGCGGGGAGTTGGGTGTGTGTGTGTGTGTGCAAGGTCATAGCATTACCCATAGATCGGACCTACGAGCTCTGAGCTCTCTTCCAGGAGGGAAATAGCTGTCGATCACGAGTCCAACACGTGATCCAAAGACCAAGTGAATACACACACACACACACACACACACACACACACACACAAACACACACACGCACGTACGCACACACACATGCAAATGATACATCTCATTTTGAAATGTAAACAGGAGACACAGAGAAGTCTCATCCGAGATTGGATTTCAACAGTTGTTGGTTTTTCGTCTTCACGCAATATTAAAGAATATAATTCGTGTACAAGTCAGTATTTCGTCTCCGAAAGTAAAATTTAGATGAAAGAATAAAGAAACGGGAAATTCTCAGCCGGTTAACTTGTTGAGGGTATCTTCCGCCATCTAAGATTCGGTTAATATTTTTGTTCTCTCAAAATAAAACATTTTGCTCTTTCCTATGTCAAGAAGGCTTGAGTATATACTACTTTCTTAAGTATATACTATTCTCTTTATTACAGACTACCATCTTGAGTATAGACCATCTTGAGTATAGATTATTATCTTGAGTATAGGCTATTATCTTGAGTACAGAGTACTATCTTGAGTATAATCATCTTGAGTAGTCTATCTTAAGGATAGACTACTATCTTGAGCACAGAATGATATCTTAAGTATAGACCATTATCTTGAGTTAATATTTCTATCTTGAGTATGGACTACTATCTTTAGTATAGACTACTATCTTAAGTATAGACTACTATCTTGAGTACAGACTACTATCTAGAATATAGGCTACTATCTTGTGTATAGACTAATATCTTGAGAATACACTACTATCTTGAGTATGGACTACTATCTTGAATATAGATTACCGTCTTGAATATAGACTATTTTTAGGCGATACTCCAGTATGTGAGCTTCGCCTCAGTCGAGAAAGTTAAATTATTCTACTTGATTAATCCTTTAATAATAAATCAAATTAATGATGTACATCAGACTTAAACTCTTTTTCAAACTAGTTTGAAAAAAAATCTTCCAAATTCAGATGAATATTGGGTACACAACTTCCAAGGTTGTGCCTATGTTTCTTCATCTTTTAATTAACCGTGTAACTCTCATCAAATCTAAATTTCTTATTCTAATTTTTACTTAGTAAAAAACATGAGATAGTTTTGAATGTCGGGAAACATAAAAAAAGTAAACGAAGAATGAGATAAAATGAATAGCACCTGATAAGGGTACTGGAAGATGGGAGTAGCAATTAATACGTCTGCCGTATGGATGCAGATATAACTGCATGACCACGTCATTAATCATACATGTAAATAAACAATGGCAACCCCTCGGATGCTAAAGGGTCATAGTCCATCTCAATAAACCCACTTGGGTACTAGGCAACAGTTT
>NC_134778.1:84678938-84688938 GCF_046742065.1 Oratosquilla oratoria
GGGAGAGGAGGATAAGGAGAGAGAGGGGAATCAGGAGGAGAGGGAGATGGGGTAGGAAGGACGAGAAAGACGGGGAGAGGGGGAGGGGGAGGGGGAGGGGGTGAGCAAGGGAGAGGGAAATAGCGAGATGTAGGGATAGAGAGAGAGGGGGACGGGATGGGGCAGGATTTGGGGGGGAGAGAAGGGGGGGGGGAAGGAATGGAGCAGGTGAGGGAGTGGGAGCGGAGAAGGTGAATGAAAGATGGGTAAGAAAGGGAGAAGATAGAGAGATAGATAGATAGATATAGAAAGAGAGAGAGAGAGAGAGAGAGAGAGAGAGAGAGAGAGAGAGAGAGAGAGAGAGAGAGAGAGAGAGAGAGAGAGAGAGAGAGAGAGAGAGAGAGAGAGAGAGAGAGAAGAAGGATGTAAAGGAGGGAGGAAAGGAGGGAGGGAAGGAGTGGGAGGGGAAGGGACAGGGTAATGTGAAAGGGAGTGGAAAGCGAAGGAGGAAAAATGAATGGGGGAAGGGCAGGGGAGAGAAAGGAAGGATGGAGAAGGGCATGAGAAAAGGAAAGATGAAGAAAAAGGAAAAGGAAGTGAGGAGGAGGAGGAGGAGGAGGAAGAAGAAGAAGAAGAAGAAGAAGAAGAAGAAGAAGAAGAAGAAGAAGAAGAAGAAAAAGAAGAAGAAGAAGAAAGGAATGAATAAAAGGAGGAAGAAGGGGAAGAATGGGAAAGAAAGAGGGAAGAAGGGGAGGAAATATGAAGAATAAGGGAATAAGGAGTGGAAGAAGGGGAGGGAAGGAGGAGAAATGCAAGGAAGAAGGAGACGAGAGGAAGAAGGTAAGGGGGAGAGTGAAAATGAGAGTGAGGAGGAGGGGGGAGATTACGGAGAAGATGAAAGTGAGGCTGGGTGAAGGCAAGGGGGAGGTAAAGGGTAAAGAAAGGGTAAGGGTGAAGGTAAGGATAAAGGTAAGGGTGAAGGTTAGGATGAAAGAGTGAGTAAGGGAATCTGTCAGAATAAGAGTAAAAATATGGATCAGAGTAGGAGAATGTTGGGTAAGTGTAATGGTGAAGGTAAAGTTAAAGGTAAGAGTGAAGAGGATACACACACGCACACACACGAACATATATATATATATATATATATATATATATATATATATATATATATATATATATATATATATATATATATTTATATATATATATATATATACATATATATATACATATGTGTGTATATATATATATATATATATATATATATATATAAATATGTGTGTGTGTGTGTATACATATATATATATATATATATATGTAGAGAGAGAGAGAGAGAGAGAGAGAGAGAGAGAGATTTATGAGACTTTATTTGTGCGCGTGCGTGCGTGGGTGCGTGTGTGCTTGCGCCTGCAAAAGCACTTTCGTGTGTTTTGTGCTTCTCTGGTTGTTTGTACGCTTGTTTTTGTGTGTTTGTGTTTCTGAACATTTATCTGTTGATTCTTGTGCGTTTTTGTACTGGTATGTTTCTGTGGATGTTTGTGTGCGTTTGTGTGCATGTGCACTTGTGTGTGCGTGCGCATGCGTGTGCCTCTATGTGCACCTTTGTGTGCGCGTTTATGTGAGCCTTTGTGAGCTCGTGCGTCTGTTTATGCGTGTGTGCGCGCGCCTGTGGTTTTCTGGCGCGTGGTTTTGCACTTGTTTGTTTGTACGCACGTGTATAGTACGCACTGCGTGCATGTGTTTGGACGTGCGCTTTTACTTTTATGTACATTTATGTTTTCAATACATTTAGGCTTTAGTGCTTATACGTGTGTTTTCTGAACTCGGTGATTAAGTGTTTTTGCATGAAAGCGTGTTTGAGTGTTTCATGACTAAGTATTTCTCTGTGCCAATTTGCGTGAGCTTGATTGCTTTCAAGGTTGCGTGAGTTGCCGGAAATATGCGTACAAATGTTTATGGAAAAAAACGTATGGATTTATCTTTTAACATAGTCGCATTTTATTTTGTTGTATTTCATCCAATACAATAAGCCAGGGTTAGTGGCTATCTATGTGTGTTCTACATCTACAGGAAGAATAAGGGCTCTACATTGCATATGACCACAGAATATTCGTATTCTCAAAACTTACTGAGATACTGGGGAGAATTCGCGTCCATCATTTTATAAATATCCTTTACGTTAATTATACATTTCGTATGTGCACCTGCCCAATGAGATCATTAATTTTTTTGAACAACTAAAATAAAAGTATGAACACCTCGATTGATAGATTGGTGTAGTCACAACATAAGACGGATGCAGTGTATAAAGATAACTGAGATAAAGTATCTGTCAGGTAAGATAAAACAGCCCTATAAATAATCATGCTAGAAGTTAGGATTCCTAATGTTAGGTGGGTGGAGCCCCAGCACTTGAGTGAGTTTCAAGAATACGGTTAATGAATAAAGAGATGAATGTGTACTCACAAGCTCTGCGACAGGAAGCTGGAGAGCCGCAATTTGCTCATCGTGGGTTGGTTTGCCACTCTGGAGAGTGGGGTGGTGGTGGTGGTGGTGGTGGGGGTGGCCATGGTGGCAGTGGCCTGTCGACTAGGAGTGGGGAAGGAAGGCCTAGTCGACGTTCTGGTCGTTGGTTGACTCGTTTTGGCGGCTTTCCTGTACTTGCTAAGAAGCTAAGTTGGCTGGCTGCTGCCTGCCGTCGAGTGGGTTGACCCGTGATGTGGTTTGGATGATCTCGGAGATGAAGATGATGATGGCGGTGGTGGTGGTGGTGAAGCGACGTGGGTGATGCTAGAAAATCCTTAGGGTGGTTGTTGTTGTTGGGGCAAATGGTTTCGTTGGTCAGACTCTGCAGTGGATGTGTGTGCACAGGAAGCGGTTTGATTCCCAGCAACTCGCTTCGCTCGATTCGTACACACTTTTTTTGTACAGTTTAAAACTCGCTAACTTATCACAATGTTGCTATGGAGCAGCTTGGCACTACACACTACATATATAACACAACACCGACAATAGTAGTAACTTTAGTAGTAGTAGTGATAGTAGTAGTAGTGGTTGTTAACTGTATAATTAATAGTAATAGTAGAAGTAGTTGTTTCATTGGTGGTAGTAGAATTGGGAGTAGTGGTAATTATACAAGATTAGTAGGAATGAAAATTATCTTAAAACGCAAATGACAATGAGCATATGATAGATGCCACATGTTGATCAGTTATGATTTCAAGATTGTCATGAATAAGCAAAAGGAGAAGTAAGAGAGAGAGAGAGAGAGAGAGAGAGAGAGAGAGAGAGAGAGAGAGAGAGAGAGAGAGAGAGAGAGAGAGAGAGAGAGAGAGAGAGAGAGAGAGAGAGAGAGAGAGAGAGAGAGAGAGAGAGAGAGAGAGAGAGAGAGAGAGAGAGAGAGAGAGAGAGAGAGAGGAGAGAGAGAGAGAGAGAGAGAGAGAGAGAGAGAGAGAGAGAGAGAGAGAGAGAGAGAGAGAGAGAGAGAGAGAGAGAGAGAGAGAGAGAGAGAGAGGGGGGAGGGGAGAGACATGTAAAAGACATGTACAGGAAAAGTATACCAGGAACTGCTGAAGAGACAAACATAACAAAGAAAATGCAGGATGAAATAAAGCAAAAGCAAAGACGCAATACCTATGTTTCGAAATCATCTAAGCCGTCTCTTAGTACGCGTGTTAGTGACAGCATCAATATTAGCACATGTAAATGAGATACAACATAGCAATTTCAGAGGCATTAGTACATGTTTGCAATTAATGAAACGTAGCAAAGCATTGTTGTGTTAATCCTAATGAACCAAACAGAATCAAAAAAATTATTTCTTTTTTAGAGTATTATAGCAGTGATGTCAACCTGTTAGTTACTTGAAAACACACTAGAAGTAAGGGGAAATAGCTAAGTCACTATTCACGATAGTAGAAGTCCAAATACTATGTTTGTTTTTGTAACGACAATGAGTTGGGTATCGGTTCCAATGCTAGTAGTAACAGTAGTTGTGGCAATAAAGAAATATCGACAACAACAGGACTGGTGCCAATAGGCATGGGTATGGTGTCAAATGTGCTAACGATAATAGTATATTACAGTTTTAGTAACAGTAACAGTAATATCAAGAAACAGATATGGACAGCAAAACGGGAGATAGTTATACAGAATTAAGATACACTAAAGCAATGTCAACCCATGCAGCATTGATATTATTGTCAAGGTAAACAAACTGGTGGTGAAAAAGTGCATCATCAAAGAAATACGTAGGTTTGATGACACTTGTGACAGACGTAACAACAACTGTATCACTACCATTAGCACCAACCGTACTAGAACTAACAGTTGAAATAGTTATGGAAAAGTAGTAAAAGACAAGAGGGGGTCAGTAACATGGTCCAATTGGTTGTAGTAACACCAACACTGGTGAGGGTGACTGAATAGTAGTAGTGGTGGTGAGGAGTGTGGTGATGTGGGTGATGGCATGAGTTGCTGTAGATGGTGGTATTAGTAATTAGTAGCTGTAGTAGGTGCTAGTTGTAGTGTTAGTGATAGTGGTGGTGGTTGTAGTGGTGGCGGTGGTGATACTATAACTAGGTAGTAGTTGTAGTAAGTGGTGGTGGAAGTGGTGGTATTGGTGGTAGTGGCAGGGGTGGGGGTTGTGGTGGTGATAGTGGTGGTAGCAACAATAGTGGCAGTGATAGAAACAGTAGTAGTGGTGGCTGAAGTAGTGTTGGTAGTGGCAGTAATGGCAGTAGTCGTAGTGGTGGTGCTAGTAGTAGTAATGGCAGTAGTACCAGCAGTAGTAATAATGATGGCAGTATAAGTAATTGTGGTATTGAGAGTGACAGTGGCAGTAGTAGTAGTAGTAGTAGTAGTAGTAGTAGTAGTAGTAGAAGAAGTAATGGGTGGTGGTGTTAGTGGTGGTGGTGATGGTGATAGTAGTGATGTTGGTGGTAGTAGTAGTAATAGTAGTATTAGAAGTTGTGATTACTGTAGATATGGCAGTGGCTGCCACATCCTGGTAATGGTGAAGATGGTGGAGATGGTGGCAGTTTTGGTGGTGGTAGTAGTAGTAGTAGTAGTGGCAATAGCATTTAAATAGTAGCAGTCCCAGTGACAATGGCGATGGCAGTTGTAATAGCAGTAGTAGTAGCAATAGCAGTAACAGTGGAAGTAGCAGCAACGGTAGCGGTGGTAGTGAGACGCAGTAGTTGTGCCAGTAGCAACAGTGACAGCAGTAGTGCCATGGCAGCAGCAGCAGCATAATAGTAGCAGTCGCAGTAACAATGGCAGTGGCAGCTTTAGTATTACCAGTAGTAGTAGTAGTAGTAGTAGTAGTAGTAGTAGTAGTAGTAGTAGTAGTAGTAGTAGTAGTAGTAGTAGTAGTAGTAGTAGTAGTAGTAGTAGTAGTAGTAGTGGTAGTAGTAGTAGTAGTAGTAGCAGCAGTAGTAGTAGTAGCAGTAGTAGTAGTAAGAGGGAGAGGAGCTGAGGAGGCAGCTCTACTAACATTAATACTAAGAATGTCAGCAGTGGTAGCAACAATGACAGTTGTAGTGATGGTGCTGCTGGTAGTAATGGTAGTGGTAAATGTGGAGGCAGTAGTAGCAGTAGTAGTAGAAGTAGTAGTAGTAGTAGTAGTAGTAGTAGCAGAGGCAGTAGTTGTAGCATTGGCACTGATGATTGCAGCGTTATTAGCATTGATAAGTCATTGTCAGTTTGAACAGCGATCTGTGTCAGTGGTACAGAAGTGTCCACTACTACTGTCATTACAGTCAACAGAAGAGAAAAAAAAAAACAGACAAAATAATCTTGGCGGCAGTAGAAACAGCTTTAAAAGAAAGGACACCAAGAAAAAACAAACAAACAACGAGGCATATTGATGGTAGTATCGTTTCAAAATCCAGTAGTGACAGCTTAGTCAAGTGAAATCATGAAAGAGTGCAGCACACTGGCGAGGTGGGGGGGCAGTAATTACTGGCACAGTCTAAGTGCATCAATAACGGTAGTCATGTCGACAACAATTACAGCATATCAACTGTCAACAACTGTCAATTAAAACAAAAGACAGAATAAATCTATGGACGGTGCAGGTAGCAAGTAGTAGTAGCAGTAATAGTAAACTAGAAGCAGGTACTCGTACAGGCAGTAGTGATAGTAGTAGTATAAACAGCAGTTGTAATATGAAAAGCAATGATATGAACAACAGCAATAGTAATAGTAGTAGTAGTAGTAGTAGTAGTAGTAGTAGTAGTGGCAAAAGTAGTAGTATAACCAGCATAATTATCAAAACAGTTAATAGGGGGAGTACAGAGGTCAGCATTAAAAGGAAGAGGTCAGCAGGGGCAGTAAGGAATCAGCAGGATGAGTATGACCGGCAGTAGTAGTAGTAGCATGATGATCGGTAGCAGAAGTAGTAGTAGTAGAAGTAGTAGTAGTAGTAGCAGTAGTAAAAATAGTAGTAGTATGATGAACAGTAATAGTACGCTCAGTACTAGTGACGGTAGAGCACGCACACTGGACACCACAACACTTGCGTATGTACATGTTGGCTTCGGTTTCTCAACTGTCGACCGCTTCAGCTCAGGACCCGAGCGTGGCCTTCCCTTCCTTCCTCCCTACCTGCCCGCCTGCCCGCCCTCCTGTCTCCCTCCTCCTCCTACTCCCCACCAAACCTTCCCTCCTCCTCCTCCTCCTCCTCCTCCTCCTCCTCCTCCATCCCTTACCCTCCCCACCCTTCCGCCCCTCCTCCATCCCTCGTTCCCCTCCCCACCCCTCCTCCCTCACCCCTGCTCCAACTTCTCTTCCTTGCTCTCTCATTCTCTCTCTCTCTCTCTCTCTCTCTCTCTCTCTCTCTCTCTCTCTCTCTCTCTTATACACTCTCCCTTCCAACCTTTATCCCTCTCATTTCTGTCTATGTATGGAATGTATTCTTCTCGTTTGCCTCTTGATCTTCCCCTCATCCTCATCCTTCTAACTCTCCTCCTCCCCAACCTCCTCTTCCTTTTTCCTTTCCCCCTCCTGCTCTACTCCTTCACTCCCTCCTCATCCTATTCCTACCCCTTTCCTCCTCCACCTCCAAATCATTCACTTGCTCCTCCTTCATCTCTCTTCTCCCCATCTCCTCCTCCTCCTCCTCCTCTTCTCCCTCTTCGTCTTTTTCATAGTTTTCGATCTCTATTCAATTCCTTGTACCGTCTGTCTCCCATGCTTGACTCAGTGGTGATGCCCGCCCGGCCTTGGGTCGACTCTTCTCAAGCCCACTTATTCCCTTACGGTTCCCTTCTCCTCCTCTTCCCTTTCCTCCTCTTCCTCCTCCTCCTCCTCCTCCTCCTGCTTCACATCATCACCGTCATCCTTTTCTTCCTCTTCCTCCTTCTTCTCTTCCTCCTACTTCTCTTCCTCTCACTTTCCCTCCTGCCTCTTCTTTTTCTCCTATTTCTCCTCCTCCTCCTTCATATTCTCCTTATTATTCTCCTCCTTTTCATTCTCCTCCTCTTTCTTCTCCTCCTCATGAACGTGGAAAAAATTTCACAATTGACACCTCTAATACAATCGGAAGTAATGGTTACAAAATTGTTGGAAAGCGATTAAAAGAACGAGACAATTGTTTTACTGTTGACATATTAAAAATACGTGTCTACGTATACTTAGCTGCAACTTCTCGAATAAAATAATTTGCTCCTTTATGAACGTTCTTTTTATAACATTAGATTGGGTTAGGAGGTTTCAAGCAGCTATGTAAGGTCCAATGGTTCTGTGGTTGTTCGTTTGTTTATGTAACTCTTCTTCCTGCTCCTTCTCCTCCTCCTCCTTCTCCTCCTTTTCCTTCTTCTTCTCCTCCTCCTTTTCTTCCTTCTTCTACTCCTCCTTCTCCTCCTCATTCTTCTCCTCCTACTCCTTTCATCCTCCTACTTCTCATCGTCCTTCTTCTCCTCCTCCTCCTTATCCTCCTCCTCCTCCTTCTCTTCTCCTACTCCTTCTCTTCTTCTTCCCCCTCCTCCTCGTCCTCCTCCTCTTCCTCCCGTCGTCCCAGATAGCACGAGTGGTCTGAGTTCAAATCACCAGATGGACACCAACACACGATGCTAGAGAACGTACAGTTTCACCCAACCAGTTGCCGAAAACCAAAGTTCTTCAAGATAAGAGCTAAGACCCAGTGCTGGTCGCCATTTTTTGCTAAGTCGCCACATTTACCAAATCTTATGAATAAAATCGGCATCACCAAAAGTATATGAAATAATACCCAACCCGTATATGTAAGTGTAAATATGTTATATTTATTGTGTGTGTGTAAATACGGTATGTATGTTATGTATGTAGGTCCGTAAGTAATAGTAAAAACTTGTCAAAGAGAGAAAGTGGTATATGAGTCGTGTAACAAAGTCGTGAAGATAATAGGCAAAGTCAACTGGGTTGCAATGAAGAGTCTGAAGAACACTGACCCTGCACAATATATACAGTACAAGGTCCAACACGTTTCAACTACACGCAAAACCTGCTTCTACATGAGGGCTTATATGGGATAACAGAACACTCCCTTACTCTTTTAGTGCCCTCCGGAGTTTCCCCCCATCATAGTGAAAACTATCTCCCTAACACTATTATTACCAGAACGTAACACCACACCCTTGTGCATCCGATACGAATATACAACCATTACAGGGCGTCTGCTCTTACTTTTAAGTACGAACATTGTTGAAAACTATCTCCCTAACACTATTATTACCAGAACGTAACACCACACCCTTGTGTATCCGATACGAATATACAATCATTACAGGGCGTCTGCTCTTACTTTTAAGTACGAACACAGGAGTACGAATACCCGTGCTCTTGTCTCGCCTGTGGTATGTGAATATTGTTTTACATTTCAGTAATACGACGGGCAAGGTTACAAGTACTCCACCTCATACGCTTTTACTTTTAAGTGTTGGCACATAAAGATAAACTCAGACACACTTTTATGTTGGACAAATGATCGCATGATATTCTGTCCGGTGGTGGCAAGAAATAACCACCCCAAAGAAAATTCGTCAAAAAAAAAAAAAAAAAAAAAATCCTGCAATGGAAAATATTCTATCTAAGGATAAATGAAAGCAGTCAAAGGTGAAGAGGTACAGAAGTTGGTTAGGTTAGGTTAGGATAAATTAGGTTAGGTTACGTCAGGCTAGGATAGATTAACTTAACAGCAACACAGGGTATTTCTTCTTAGATGGGATATTTTCCTTGGTGATTTTTTTCTAGGATTTTTTTTTTCCTATGGAGAAAATTTTCCTTGTGGTATTTTTTCCAGGATATATATATATATATATATATATATATATATATATATATATATATATATATATATATATATATATATATATATATATATATATTGTTTTTTTTTGGGGGGGGGGATTCCTACGGGGGTGGCATTTCTCCTTTACTCAGGCTGCTGTCAGGCTATTTCATTGGCCTACTTGGCAATCCTTCGCTGGCATAGATGTTAATTGCCCATTCGATAAAATGCGCCTGTAATGAGTGCCATTTTTTAGTTTAATTTTTTTCCGTCTGTCGCCAAGCCATTTTGTTCCTGGCACCTCTTCACAAAGAAGGGCTTACAGACTACCAACTCTGTAGCCAAGAATGAAAAAACAAATCAATAAATGATAAAAGAAAATAAATAGATAAATAAAAATAAACAAACAAAAGAAAAAAAAATACATTAATTTTAATTTGTGGGCGAGACCCAAGGTACCTCGGTCGTCACAGCAATTTTTTTTTTTTTTTTGTAATTTTTTCCTTTCATTTTTCATCTTTACTTATTTTATCATGTGCCACGACAACATCTTGGTTAAGTTATGCATATTATTTATATTATCATATATGCTTATTTGTCTACAAAATAAATAAGGTCTGGAATGAGAGATATTATTAAAAAGCATACAGGGGGAAAAAGAAAGGGAACGAGAGAGTGATATGAACACGGAGAGAGAGAGAGAGAGAGAGAGAGAGAGAGAGAGAGAGAGAGAGAGAGAAATGCAGACAGATA
>NC_134778.1:84696438-84703938 GCF_046742065.1 Oratosquilla oratoria
GACACTGTGGTTCTCAACCCTGCTAAGGGTCTGTATCCCCAGCCCCCCTCTTAGGGTCACAGGGTTCCACAATTGGGGGACTCACTGGAAACGGAGTAGCAGGGGGCCTAGTGATTCTTTTCATTTTGTAAACCAAAGTTCCTCTCTATAATACATGCAATACATATTGTGCATGGTGTATATGACAATACACATACGCACATATATACACACACATATACACACACACACACACAAACACACAGACACACAAACACACACACACACGCGAACACACACATGAACACACACACACACACACACACACACACACACACACACACACACACACACACACACACACACACACACACACACACATACACACTCACACTCACACGATCAGTATTGACTCCAATAATGTTCGCTGTTTATGTGAATGACATGGATAAAGATGCGGGATGTTACATGAGCTTCTTTGCAGAGGATGCTAAATTGTCGAGGAAAGTGAAAACCGAAATAGATTGTGAATCACTACAGAGAGACCTAAACAAGATTTGGAAATGGAGTCAGAAGTGGGAAGTAGACTTCAGCATTAAGAAATGTAGCATAATGGAGTTCCGAACAAAAAGTAAAAAAAAAAGAGTATCAGGACAATATACAATTGGAACAAAGGAAGTGAATTAAGTGGGATCTGAAAAAGACCTGGGAGTAATCATCTCAAATGACTTGTCCACTGATAAACAAATAAGCAAAATTGTCAGCGAATCCTACATCTTGCTCTGATCAATAAAGGTGACCTTTACCTATTCAAACAAGAAAATGGTCACAAGAATATTAGTCACACTAATAAGGCCTAGACTGGAGTATGCTGCGACACTATGGTCACCAGTAACAAAAATCGAAAGAATCCAGAGAGCAACCACGAAAATGGCCTCGGCACTTTCAAACCTGTCATATAAGTAGAGACTGACTAAATTGAAATTACCGACTTTGGAACAAAGAAGACAAAGAGGCGACCCACTGACCGTCTACAGAATCATGAAAGGCAAGGAAGTCCTTGATAGAAGGGATAAGGCAAGCACAAGTGGACATGAAAAAAAAAACTCAAAAAGGATAGTTATAGAAGAGACCTGAAAAAGAGCAGTTTTTTGTAAAGAGTGGTGGACATCTGGAACATACGGGACAATACGGGACAGAACAATAGTGTGTGCAAAAAAACATACAGAAATTTTAGAGCAAACTAGACACTGCGAGATCCAAAGACGGTACCCCACGAACATAGCTCCCCTTCCCGTAAGATACAACTAGTTAAATACACACACAGACAAAGAGAGGGAGATGGTACTATTAAGAAGCTATAGTTCCATTCTTGTCTTCAATTTCCCTTGTAATTCCCTGTTAACCCTTCCCCTATGGTGTGTGGCCTTGGACGGTTATTTCGTTCTAGCACCAAGACACATCACTAAAGTAATGTTCAGTCACCACACACCTGATCATGCGTAATTAAGCAAACGAAAATAGCTTGGCCTTGCAGTGGTGGTCAGAATAGAGTACACATGTACTGCGGGATCATCGAGGGGTCATCGTGTTGATGTCAAAGTTGGTGCAGTCGATAAACTAGGGAGTTTTTTCATAACCCTAAGAGCCAAGTCACTCAGAGTTATTTCATGATTGGAGAATTGGTTTCCACTCAAACCAGGATATTCATCACATTTAGCTTTCTTTATCCTTACATCTTCTATGTCCTCATGGACTGAGGCAATGTTTACAGTTCATAAGATAATAATATTATATTCGCATATATATATATATATATATATATATATATATATATATATATATATATATATATATATATATATTTATGATATCTGAATAGAATCGTCAATGACTACGATGTCAATCACATAATTTCCGACAGTTGTCCCAGGACTCGAACCGAGGACTTGTACGTTAGCAAGTCCATGCTTCTACCGACCACCCTACTATGGCTATAAAGTTCTTCAACCTCGGGGTTAATCTACACCCGCAGGATTTGAGTTGACTATATAGGTAGTGGTGAAGCAGGAACGTATCCTTGATGGACTTTCGTCGTTGTAATACCTGAATAGAATCGTCAATGGTTGATAGAAGCATTGACTTGCTAACGTACAAGTCCTCGGTTCGAGTCCTGGGACAACTGTCGGAAATTATGTGATTGACATCGTCGTCATTGACGATTCTATTCAGGTATTACAACGACGAAAGTCCGTCAAGGATACGTTCCTGCTTCACCACTACCTATAGGTCGGCTTGGTCCTTCGTAAAATTGAGATTAGGACGGCAGTTACCAGTCGACTCAATTCCTGCGGGTGTAGATTAACCCCAAGGTTGAAGAATTTTATAGCCTCGATAGCGTGGTTGATAGAAGCATAGACTTGCTAACGTACAAGTCCTCGGTTTGAGTCCTGGGACAACTGTCGGAAATTATGTGATATATCTATATATATATATATATATATATATATATATATATATATATATATATACACGCATATATATATATATAAATATATATATATTTATATATATATAAATATATATGTATATATATACATATATATATATAATATATATATATATATATATATATATATGTATATATATATATATATATATATATATGTGTGTGTGTGTGTGTGTGTGTGTGTGTGTGTGTGTGTGTGTGTGTGTGTGTGTGTGTGTGTGTGTGTGTGTGTTTAGGCTCCCTTCTTTTAAATATGGTAGCTTGAGGGTGCTCTTTGGCTTGTTAGGGGTCATTCCTTGTCCAGGATTCTTATCAGGCCTCCACATAGATATGTAACATCCCTTTTCCAGTCTACGGACAAAATCCATAGAAAACAAAAATGTGAATGGGTTCAAGTACTTTGCCACTAACGTCAGGTGATTCTATGCTAACGGGCAACGGATATCCTAATGAACACCTTCAATACTCATCATATCCTGGTGGTCGTAAGGTCACGCCTTCTTCAGTCGAGGAAAGTCCTCTTGGCAGAGACGCTATAGGGATTTGATGACGTATTCTCGACCTTTCCAGTCTTTCATTTCTAGTCTTACATTTTCGATTCCTCCAATCTCCAACTCAGTTTTCTGCTCGTCAACTCGATCATAGTATCAACACATGGATAAGCGTGAAATAATACATATTGGAATCGAGAGTATCATTTCAAAGGTAATTCATACAGCGAGACTCAAACAAAACTGGCGAAAAATGTATATAAAAGTTTTGGTATCAAAACTAAATGATTAAAAATTCAGTTATACAAAACGTTACTGAAGTATATAACGATATATCAACGAAGCGACTCGTCATAGTGACGATGCGGAAAGATAAGACAAAAGAACAAAACGTTACAACGAAACAAAACGTTGCATGAGTGATACGTCAAAACATATTTTCAAAATATTACAACAAAGAAAACGATAGAGCAACAAGGCAAAGTGTTATAATAACTAGACAGAGGGTAAATCAAGAAGAGAATATCGCCGACTCTATGTAAACAATGATCAAAGTTCGGCAGCTGTGGCAGGTTAAATGAGAAAATCAGCCAAGATAATACGCCATATCTAAATGGCCTTTTTCCTCACCTTTTACAGTTGGCACCTCCTGACACAAAAAGAAAGAAAAAAAAATATCTTAAAAAATCCAGAGACAACAAGCTAATCTATTCACCTAACCTAATAACCTAATAAAATGATCAAAATACCGCCAACCGTTTATTAAACAAAATGGAGGACAATACTGTCACGTGGCCTGTTTATTGTCAAAAGAATTGAATGGCATATTTCCATGTGCTCAGAAACAACTGAACTATTTCCTCTATTTTTTGTTTTAATGGCATTTGAAGAAACTCGTGTTTTTTTCCAATTGATGATGACCTGATAAACTTTTCTGTAGGTTTCGTCCACTGAAGTTTATCTCTGGTCAGCAAATGACCAAGGTACGAAATATTACAGTATCAATACAAAACGTTACAGTGACTCGACAGAAGGTCAAAACAACTATACATTGTATTGCTGGAACTAGGCGTAGAGTTACAGCAAATATGGTAGGCGTTACAACTAGACAAAATGATTTAGTAACTATATACTAATTTGCAAAACGTCACAGTAATTACAGAAAACATTACAGCAACTATACATAAAAATCAAAATGTGACAATAGTTAAGAAGTGTTTGATATAAAAAATAAGAAGGTGAGAAGCCTAGACCCAGGAAGCACGTAGCTACGGCCGAAGCCGCCACCTTTGCCCTATTATACGCTTGGACTGTTGGGGCGGGCAGGTGATAGATAGTCTCTGCTGAGAATCGGAGAGATATTCGTGAGTCGAACCCACAAATTAGCGAATGCGAGGCCAGCACACTTAAGATTACGCCACCAGAGCACATAAAGTGACTATATAAAGAAAAACACCTTTATATGAATACAAATCCCAAAGGAACTTCAATGGAAAAAGGAAGAAAAAGAAGAAGAAAAAGAGAAGAAAAGGAGAAGAACGTGGTTTATGATCAAACACCGAATCACCGAAAACCATAAAATAAGTTATTGATCGTCTAGAAGGCTTCAAGTACTAGATCCTGAGGAGTAGCACTAAATTGCAAACCATAGTAATAAATCTAAGTACGGTGAAGAGTTATACAAAGACCTATTTCAGGAAAAACGAATAAGCAATATCATAAAAGTCAGAGATAGTGATACACCTCGTCAACTTTTATGAAGTGAAGTGATCTCCTAAAAGGAAGTTCATCAGACGAGAAGGTCGATGTCTTCGAGAAAAAAAATTCTAATGTGAGTAAAGGTCACTGACGTGGGCTGATTTGGTCCAGTCGGAGCGAAAGGAGATCAAGGATTTTTGTTTCCGCGTGAACTAAAAAAAAAAAAAAGAAAAAAAAAAAAAAAAAAAAAAAAAAAAAAAAAAAAGTAGGCTATTTTTTTCCTACGACTGTTGGAGTAGCTTTGCAGGCCGCAGAATTCGGGAAAGAATCTGATAAGCTGGAGGAAAATCATTTCCCTTCAGCTTATCAAATGAATTCCCATGTAAATTGTTGAGAAAACAAAATACTTTGCCATAGTGATTTTATGGCAGAAAAAGTGAGGTTGGAGCCAAGTGTGATAGCTCCCTATGCTGACCATCAAATGCGACAATAAACATGTACAAATAAGCAAACTGAATAAATAGGTGAAACGGATGACCATGTAGTCACCATCCCTACTTACCATGAGTATCATCTCTAATGTTCCATGGCGCTGAAGAATAGTGGCTTCATCGGAAGCGTACTGGCCTCACATTCGCTTAGTTGTGGGTTCGAATTCCGCACTCCTCTCCGATTCCCAGCAGTGACTGTTAATGATCTGCCCCAACAGCCCCTTAAGCGCATATTAGATACTAGGGCAAAGGTGACGACTTCGGCCGCAGTTACTCAGCGACTCCTGGCGTAGCCCCCTCACCACTACTTTCGAGCGAGAAGAGGGTAGTTATCAATCCCTCCACTGACTCTTTAGGTTTAAGAAGGAAATAGGCAAGAACTAGTTTATCAACAGTCGTTAACGAATGGAATACATTTAGTAATAATGTAGTGAGCACTGAAACAATTGGTTGTTTTCAGAGAAGATTAGACAACTATGGATAGGGATGACAGGTGGTAAGAGACATGGAACCGCCTAGTTTAGACTAAATGATCTCTTGTGGACTCTTCCATTCTTATGTTCTTTATTTATTTATTTTTTATTCATTTATTTATTTTTTTTGTAAACAGACCAACCTAAACTCTATATCCTGACTATCGCCGGGTGATATCTTTAGCCAAGGAAATCCTCTTCCAGTCTAAAGGTTGAATATCTATATCGTAAATGATTAGGATTGCTCTGATATATGTTTCTAGCTGTCCCCAGGAGATTTTATTCAATCAAACGACTAGAAAACATAAATGAAGCTCATCAGCTAACAGAAAACTCGATAATAGTATGTAAGTTCCCGCGTAATTCAAACTGATATAATTAAATACAGTTATGAATAACTATAATTAGATATGAATATGATTATGAAGTGATATATAACTGAATATAATTATAAAGTGGCACAAAGCACATATAAATAGATAATTATATAAAAAACTAAGCTAATTGATAAATGATTAGGTAAATAAATAAATAAGTCAACTGATGAATCTAAATAGATATATGAATGTAAATATACAAATTAGCGAATAGATAGATAAATCGACAATAAAGTAAATGAAGAAATCAGTCAGTAAATAAATGAATAAAACAAGATACCTTATCAAGTAAACTCGAGAATAAGCCGTTCTAAGAGAAACTGAAAAGAAAAATTCGAGGCCAGATGCACTGGAAAGCCGCTCGGAAATTATTTGCGAGAAGGCAGGATGCTGCGGTCAGCACACAAAGACACTTCCTTAAAAGGAAAGATATTCTTCTTCTTTTTCTTTTAGATTTTTTCCTTTTGTAAACCAAGTAATTGATGATTGATCCGGTTTAACATCGCGAACTCCCTCATATCAGGAGGCTAGGACGATGTCCCTTACAGAGGACTTTGTATCGTGGAATTGAACAATGACCTTGGTTCAACTCACTATTGGCAAATATCGAATTGCCGTTATCTCGACCTCCGTCGCATGTAGCGACGCTCTAATCTGCTCAGCCGGCTTCAAGTAACTGACAACAATTTCTGGAAAGAGTGATGGACGAGAAGTAATATGGATAGGGTTCGAATCCAGTTATGAGTCAACGCGTGACATGTTAACATAGCCATATTCGTCCCTATCACTTCAATTTTTGCCCTTGAGGCTCGTTTTACACGTATCGACTTTTTCCCGTGCGCCGTCCACGACACGACGTCGTGCTCTCAAACAACTATGGATGTCTATGGACGTTTTCACACGTCACGACCACGACCAAGTGTGAAAGCGACCATGGATACCCGTAGCTATTTGACTGTACGACGTCGTGTCGTGGCCGATGCACGGCGAGAAGCCGATACGTGTGAAATAAGCCTAACACTGACATTTCCTCCACCAGCACTGCCATTCCCTAGAATTGTCTTTCTTCCCCTAGTTATTCTATTTTCGTCCCTAGCCCTCGAAGTTGCCATTTCCGACACGAGCACTAACATTTCTGCCACTGACACTGCCCTTTCCGCCAGTATCATTGCCATGACCGCCAGTTACAAAGCTAAGCAGTGATTTCATAATACTTCTACTGCGTCAGTCTTAGGACCAATGCCATGCTCAGCACCCTGGCTGAAACCCAATACCTTAGACCTCCCCCCTCCCCATCACTCCCAAGTTTCTCTGAAACTTTTGGAGTCTTCGTATGTCCACCTCCTCCTCTACCTCCACATCCACCAAAACCTCCACCACCACTACCACAACCACTACCACAGCTACCACGCTCTTCCTTGATTACAAGATTGGCGTCCTGCCGAAACCGGCTCTCTCCTCAACCCGTGAGCTACTGTTCCT
>NC_134778.1:84708938-84716438 GCF_046742065.1 Oratosquilla oratoria
TTCCCCCATTACTTCCAATCCCTATTCTTTTCCCTTCCCTCCAGATCCTACCTGGACTATAATTACCAGTGGCTCCCCACATCATTCGCGCAGTCCTCCCGGTTTTCCTCCTCTTTTGTTCCCTTATCTCCCCCGTATTTTCTTCCTCCATGGCCTTCGCGCATCGTTTGTGTATTTCATCCCTCTCTACGTTTTACAGATCGATTTCATTCAGGCATTTTGAGACTTTCTGGATTGTTGTGAAGGCCGCTGCCGAGTCTTGAGATTGCGTTTGAGTCTCTGGTATTCCCTGGGACAGAAATGATCTCTGTAGTTAGCAGCACTGTTTTTTCGTCGTCGATTATACTTGTATACTACATTAAATACCACCACCAATACTGTCTCCATCATCATAACCACCGTCACTAATACCACCATTATAATCACCATAACCTCCACCTTCACCACTATCACCACAATTATCACCAACATAACCCCCACCATCTTCACCACTACATCAACCACCACCATCCCCACAACCAACATCACCACTACCACCATCACCGCCACCACCATCATCATCTTCACGACCACCAGTACCACCACCACCCATACAACCACCACCACAATCGTCTATACCACCACTAACACCGCCATAAACCATTACAGCTATCACCACTGCCAACACTATCAGTACCACTATTGCTACTACGTAGTATTGTATATTACTACAGCATCTAGGGTGATTATCTACATTGTATTATGAACGCCCAAGTCAAGAGCCGTTTCGATGACTGATTGGATGTAACATTTCATCATGATTATCTTTATATCTACCACTTAGCTGTTTTATTCTTTCTTTGTTAGCATCCTTCTGATTCAACATTTATATTACAATATACTTAGAAACAACCGCTCTTACTTCCATACAACTCTCAACAGTTTTATCATTGTCACCATCATGACTTTTTTTTAAGGTTAATTTTGTTATGGTCGGACATTTGTTGGTTTGTAGTTTTGTTGAGTCATAATCTAGTATTTGCTATTTTTTCTCTATCATTCCTCCAAGGTTTGTCATGCAACTATTGGGCTAATTTTCTAAAAAAAAAAAAAAAAAAAAAAAAAATCAACTAAGTTAATCACGTTTGGGATTTTGTATAAATTTTGACATTTTCAGGAATTTGTTATAGTTAACGTCAGAGCAAAAACTTTGAACCAAAATAAAGTTCAAATGATGACCTTGATAATCTAGGTTAAATTCTCATGGGGGAAAATAAAGTCAGTATTGTCAAATTTATTTATTAATTATCTGCTTGTTATTTATCTATTTTGTTATGATTAATATCACACGACTTTTTTGAGCTTAGAAAAAGATCTGGCAAAAAAAAAATACAAAAATAAATGAATAAATAAATATATAAATTAATAAATAAAAATCAAAGTAGACTATGAGGCGACACCTAATGTTCAAATGTTCCAAGTTTGCATATTGGATTTCCCCTCTTAACCGGGTGCCAGGGCGAGCTAACTTTCTTTTTCTATTTACTGGTTATCTTTGTAATTATCCTGAACCCCTTAGCTAATGGACCGGCGAACCTTTATCTCCTACGAATCTGTCCAGACTTTGCAAACTTCTCTTCCTCATTACAGTCCCCATCTGGCCCACGTCCCATCTATCTTCTCTCTCACTCTCTCTTATTCTCTCTCTATCTATTTCACACCCCTTTCTCTCTTTCTTCCTCTCTCTCCACTCTCTCTCTCTCCCACTCACTCTTCCCTCCACTCTCTCTCTCTCTCCCTTTTCCCTCCACTCTATGTTCTCCCCTTTCTCTCTCTTCCCTTCTCTCTCTCTCTCTCTCTCTCTCTCTCTCTCTCTCTCTCTCTCTCTCTATCTCCCCTGTCTCTCTCCCCCTCTATCTTTTTTCTCTCTTTCTCTCTCTCACTGTATTTTGATTTAATTTTACGAGGTAAGCAAATTGCCAACATAAATAGAGGCTGACAAAAAAATGAACTGCTTGAAAAGAGCTAAAGAGTAAGTAAGCAAAAGGTTACCTATGAATTGAATAAAACCACCTGGCGACAGCCGAAGACAAAAATAGTGCTCGTTGACTTCTCTAGCAGATGGATTACAACTGGTTCGTATTTGCTCCTTTGAGCTCACGCTATATTCTGGGGATGTCAGACTACGCTAAGCATCTGGGGTAAAGCTGCAAGTGGAATTAGATTAAGGGTGTCTCGTTTAACCCAATTCCACTCGTAATCCACCAAAGAAAGTTAAGTCTACTTATCGCCAGACGATGTTATTAGTTTATATGATTACTGCATCATATGAGGTATCCAGAAACAGAGGGGCATCTCCGCCACTTTTACGAGTTTCGATCTAAGGACGGATCCTGAAAGGCACAATCCTTCTCTCTACATGTCCGTGCTTAACTCGAAACTGTAAAAGTGGCGGGGATGTCCTTCTATTTCTGAACGCTTCACTATCTCATTGGAAAGGTGCATATAACATGAAAATGTCTGAGATATTAGAATGCATCTTTCAACAAATCATATGTTCCGAGTAGCGGGTTGATTTCATTCACTTCTCATGACCCGGATCCTCGTTTAAGTCCAACACATAGGACACAGGTGCCTCTGTGGAGCGTCCAGACTAATTCTTGTTCTGTGGTTACAAGGGTATTTTCTCGATGTCAGACAATAACGGTGGTTACCGTTTTGCCCTAACATAAGTTTCGTTCCTAATATATATAAAAGAAATTGAAAAAATTATAAAGACTTTAGTAAATGCAAATTGAATTTTCTGAGGACGAAAATGGTCAGCAGTTAAGAAAAAATGTCTCTCACGACAAATTTATCTCTCATCCTCTGTCCAGCCAAATGCCATTCTCTCCTCTCTCTCGTTCTCTTTCTCTCTCGCTCGCTCTCTTTCTCTTTTTTTTCCGCATTTTTCGAATATTTTCGATTGTTTTCGTTTCTGGGCCAGCCAATATCTTCTCCCAATATCAGATTTGGGTCTCCCATTTCCCTTTTTATTTCTTCCTTTTCTGATCTCCGCTTCGAGCCTTTCGCTGCCTACGAAGACTTCTGCCCTGTCTTTCATCTGCCTCCAGTCGATTCTATTCAGATGAGCAATGCTCCCTTCACATCGAAAGGATCTGAAATTACTTCCAACCTTTCCTATCAACTCCTTTGGTGCAGTTTGCTGCAACTGCTTACTCTGGTTGCCACCAGGCGATTTTATTCAGCTGAGGTATGTTCCCTTTATAACGAAAAGATTTGAAATTATTTCCAGCCTTTTCGACTGACGCTTACACTGAGGTTTGCTACAGTAGTTTACCCTGACTGCCGCCAGGTGATTTCATTCATCCGAGAGAAATAGTCTCTGAAGTACATGAGATGAGGTGTGCCTCCTTCCTCCTGAAGTATATCTCTGGTTTTTTACCATTTTCTTTTCCATCTTCTTTTTCTCCTTCCCTTTTTATGATGAATTAGCTTAACCAGTTCTTATTCTGTTTTCATCCTCTTGAATTCTTATCTTCATCAAGTTTAAAGACGCTGTATTCTCATCCAACCTTCTCTTCATCTTATTTTCATTTTTTTTTAATATTCTACTCCCACTCTTTCTCCTCCACCTCCTTCCCCCCCTCTCTATATATCTTACTCTCCTGTTATAAGCTTCTCCTCTTTCTTTTCTGTTCCTCTCTTTCAGTTTCCTTATCTTTGTTTCTTCCACAACGATTTCTCTTCCCTTTTTGCCCCAGTTTTTTCGACCCTCTCATC
Organism: Oratosquilla oratoria; assembly: GCF_046742065.1. Taxonomy (NCBI): domain Eukaryota; kingdom Metazoa; phylum Arthropoda; class Malacostraca; order Stomatopoda; family Squillidae; genus Oratosquilla; species Oratosquilla oratoria. The sequence continues at coordinate 84,712,701 of NC_134778.1, forward strand.
TCCTCCTCTTCGTCTTTCTCTTTCCCCTTCCCATCATCCTCTCGGATTTGTTCATCTCTCTCTCTCTCTCTCTCTCTCTCTCCCTCTCCCTTTGTATTCTGTCCCCCTTTCGTTCCTCTTTCTTCTAAAATAGCCCCTCTTTAACCCTCTCTCTTTCTCTCTTTATTATCTTCATTTTACTCTTTCCTTTCCTTAACTTCTGTCAGTTCCATACGTCCTCTTTCTCTTCCTGTTCGCCCTCCACCATCACAAACACTATCACCATCTCTACCACCACCATCACCATAGTCACTTCCACTTACACCATCACAAACATCACCTCGTCCTCCACCACCACAACCACCACCACCACCACCACAACCACCATCATCACCACCACCACACTCACCTCCTTGTCCTCCACAACCACAAACACCGTCACCACCACAATCATCACACTCCTCATGTACCACCACAAGCATCATCACCATACTCACCTTCTTGTCCTCCACCACCACAAACGCCATAACCACAACCACCACCATCACCACACTCCTCCACCAGCATAAACACCGTCACCACCATCGCCACATTTGGCTCTTCCTCCTCTTTCTCTTCTTACTCATCTCTAACTACTTTGACATTAACTTCACTTCCCTTAACGGCCTTAATCTAATCTGGGTCTTCTTGTACACCGACAGTTCTCCGAGACCCTTTCTCTTCTTTGTCCTCCTCCGGCATCAGAGCACAACGGGAGGCTCCATCAGCAGACGAACATCTGGTCCGAAAGTATTGGTCCCTTACGTGCCGGGTGGCGCTATACCCTTAGGTGTCAATAGGCGATTTTATTCGTCTCTGTGGCATCCCTATGGTATCAAAATATGTATCAGGCCAAACCCCTTCCGGGCTTTTTTTTTAAGGTTCTGCATGGCGCCATGCTATTTCATTCACCTCCATACCAGTCCTTTGGTAGGCAAGGGGATAAAACCTATTTCAATTCACCCCAACTACATACGTTCGTTGGTGGCGTCATAGGAAGCGTGCTGGTGTCGTATTTATTTGCTTGAGGGTTCGAATCCCGCACTCCTTTCAGATTTTCAGCAGTGACTGTTTGTTACCTGTCCCAACATTCCCTTAAGCGTATAATAGGGCAAAGGTGACGCTTTTGGCCGCAGCTACTCAGTTCCTCCTGGCGTAAGCTCCTCACTGCTCCCACATGCATAGTGATAATTCTCTTTTAATTGTTTGATTCATTTATTTCCTTTTTTCTGTCGCCAGGAAAGACGTGTCATTTTCCTGATAACCATTAAGTGTCAGTCCAGTAAAGTGCATCCTTACCGAGTGCACTATGCATTTGCCTCTGGCTACCGACAAGCAATTCTATTCATCTTCGTAGGCCCCATGGTAGGGAAAGGGTTAAGGCCATAGTTCTTAACCCATTAAACTCCGATGACAAGATGTCTTGTCATTTGGTCAAATAAAACAAAAAATCATAAAACACCAAAATGTTTGATCCTCGAGGACTGACGTCATATTTTTCTGGTGTTTGATCAAACATTTTGGTGTTTTATGATTTTTTGTTTTATTTGACCAAATGACAAGACATCTTGTCATCGGAGTTTAATGGGTTAACCTGAGGTTCATGGACTCCTTTGGAACCACAGAATATTACAATCGTGGCCACAATCTAGAAACTAGTGGTATGTAGAGAATGTCTACGGATTCTATTCAGTGTTGAATTGATCTCCAGGAGGCTAGAGAACAGCAATACATAAGTATGAGGTATATGGAAAAGAGGGTTGAAAACCCCTGGGTTAAGGGGCTATCACACTGGTTTATTGTTCCTCCCACATCCTACTTTCAACCTCCATTTGAATAACTAGAATATGACTTCACTTACAAATGTCTACACTACTGTAACAGCATTTCAACAGTATGTCTAACACTCATATAGGTTTACAATCTCAGTTCATCATTCATCTGTGCTATATATGACGAAAAGATACTTTGATATTTAAAGATTTGAAGAATAAGGTATTGTAACCGAAGTCGTTGTTACTCAAAAGAACTCTCAATTTGTCGACGCTCGTGAAGCCCGGTGTGATAACCTTCCCTCCCCATGAACCCCTTCCTTACCTAATGATACTTTTCCGTCTTCTCCAGGTGCTGCTAGATGATTACATTCATCTCCGGGGTAATCCCTTGGTAGCAAAGAGGTTCAAAAAGGGTTTAAAACTCAAATTATGTTACAGGAAATGGCATCGGCGGGAAACTTGTCCCATTCTATTGCTCCCCAAGTTGCAAAATTGTCTCTTCTTTCCTCGTGGTAGAATCTCGACCTCCCGGCCGCATCATCTAAACCGACAACTTTGTTTCCGAAATCTTTCAGATCCATTCTTTGATGTTTGTCTCTTCTTCACAATTTCTTTATTCTCCACCCCGCAGTTGTCTGTTTCTACTTTATTTCTGGGTTCTTTACCTACGTTCGAGACTATGAGATGTCACCGGTAGTGGATACCACAGAACTCTATTCCCAGGAAAAAAAAAGCCTGGGATCTCCACTTACAATCCAGAGACTCTGAGATATCATTGCTAGTGGATACCAGGGAACTCTATTCAGTGTTGAGGTCGTGTCCTACAATTTAAGAAGTAGAATTCCATAAGAGAAAGATAAAAGATAATAATGATAAATGCTTAAATGCCACCGCTAGTGGATACCATAAAGCTCTATTCAGTGTTGAGGTCGTGTCATGCAGTCTAGGAAATAGAATTCCATAAGAAAAGGGTCTAAAAACATAAATAAAGAAAACTACTATTGCATTCTTTTTTCCAACTCCAATCTATCTTCAACCATTTCTGTACCTGACTGCACATCTTTTTTTAGTCTATCATCGGCCATCTTATTCATATCTTGAAAAAACTTCGATAGCAAAAAGATTAAAATCTGCATTGAGCTTCTCCGTTCCATGATATTCATTTATTTCATTTCCGGGAAATCCTCTAAGTAGTGAAAAAGCTAATCTATTTTATGTTAGTTTGATGACTATTTTCCTTTCATTTGTTCAATTTTCACCATGTCCATTCTTGTAGTTCCTTTTCCTTATACTTTTTTACTTAAGAAAAAAATATATATATAATTCAAAATTCTTCCACACAACTACATTTTTCTCTTCTCCCTTTACCAATTCAGTTTTTTTTTCACTACTTTAATTTTATTTTATAGTTCATTTCTCCTTTTTCCATTTCCTCTTCTCATCCTTGTCTTCCTTTCTTTCTCCGTTTCTTCTTCTTACTCCTCTCTCTATTTGTTTTTTTTTATTCTCCCACTCGCTTCATCTCCATTTCTCAATCTTCATCTTACAAACCATCTTTTCCTTTTTCCTGTCTACAAACAGGCAATTTATATATTAGTAAATGAAAAGCAAATAAATAAATGGACAAAACAAGAATATAAATAAAACCTTACTTTCCCCCTCTGTACACTTTTCACAATTACTGCAATTTTCTACAATAACTCCCCTTGAAACGACTACTTTCTATTCTCCTGCTACTCAATCCACCTCCTACTCTTCCTCCTCCTCCTCCTTCTCCTCAAGTTCTTTTGACGCCCTCCTCTCCCTACTTGCAATAACTCACCTTGGTATCTTCCAGACACATCTAGCTCTCTCACTATCAGGTGCTACTAAAACGACTCTCCAATTACCTCTTTGCCTTTTTTTATACTTTAGTATTATATCTTTAGTCTCCTGAGCGTATGTA
>NC_134778.1:84721438-84726438 GCF_046742065.1 Oratosquilla oratoria
ATATATATATATATAGTGGCAATATACATATATATATAAATATTTAATGTTCCCAGTGGCAATATATATATATATATATATATATATATACATGAACTATATTCATATATATATATGTATATATATACATATATATATATATATATATATATATATATATATATATATATATATACATACATATATATATATATACATATATATGTATATATATATATATATATATATATATATATATATCTACATATATATATATATATATATATTCGTATGTATATTTGTCTATCTGTTTGTCTGCCCGTGTCTGTCCATCTTTACGTGTCTCTGTCTTTCTGTCGTTTTCTCCCTGTCTTTCATTTCTTCTTTCTTCCTTTTCTTTCGCCATTTCTATTCGTTTACGAAGAGATCTTCTCCCTCCGGGATTCCAGGCGATGTTTTCATTCGGCTCTTGGCATCCAGCCCTACTTCCCCCTGGCCAGCCATTTCCTTCGTCCCCTCTTGTCCCCATTTTTTCCTCTTTTTTTTTTTCTTTCTCTTCTGTGCCAGAAGAATTTCTTTTTACAGTCTTGATTATCTGTGGAGTTTTATTCTCGTTTCTTGTATTTGGACCTGACCTATTTCACTATAGTCATTTAAATTACTGTTTTTGTTTCTCTCAAACGGTTTGTTTCCAATTTTTGTTTCATGAAACAATGTTTCAGAAACAGTCAAGTCAACTTTGATTTAAAGGTATATTTAATAGTAATGGTTCACAGACAGAGTTATGGTAGCATTGATTCAGTCTTGGCAACGCTGCTTCAGAAGCAGTGTTTTGGCCACGATGTTTCAGAGACATTGTTTCAGGAAGTCTCAGAAATATGGCTTTAGTGATAAAGTTTCGGCAACATTATTTCGGAGACGTAGGATTTGTAACATTGCTTCAGAAACACTCTCAGGAACACTGTCTCATAGACGCAGGCTCAGTAACATTGTTTCAGAGACAATCCTCAATATTGTCTCAAAGACGTTGACTCGGCAACATTGTTTCAGAAATACTCTCAGTAACATTGTCTCAGAGAAACTCTCGGCAAATTGTCTCAGAGACGTATTCTTGGCAACATTGTTTTAGAAACACTCTCTGCAACATTGTCTCATGACAGTCTCGCGGCTCTCCACTGGTAAAATCGGGGCCACACCAAAGGAAATATATTAGGAAGCCGGGCATTTGGTGCACGGGCTGCCGGCGTCATTGCTGGCAAAAAGTCAGAAGATAAACGCGACAGTGGAAATAAAGGTTGTATTTTACAGAGCAATAGGAAAAGTGCCTCGCGCGACACGGACGGGGTCATCCCAGTCACGTCCTCAGCTGAACGAAATCGCTTGGCGGCTGAGACGAGTGTAGAAGCCCAAACAACTGAACATCCGACCTACTTATGGACCAAAAGGTCTCCTGTCGGTATGCTCTTTCTTTGTAGACCTTTGTAAACCAAGAGTTGGCCGAGATGCGTTCAGTCCTTTGATGCTTCCAAGAATGAATAAAATCACCTAGTGGATCTTGAAAACCTACATAAAAGCTGAATATAGAAGACAAATGGATGGTCATAAAATTTGTCTCCGGGAATAATGAAAACGACTGAACTCGTATTAGCTCTTAGCCTCTGCACGAGTGAACTGATTTTTAATGATCAGATATGACATCATCCTAAACGAGTTTGAGATTATAGTTTTCCCAGAAAAGACAACGTCAATACTCGTTCATTATTCAGACATAATCAGTTTACACGCTCTTTAAGTTTTAATTTTAGAATATATGAAAACGATGTTAGTAAGTCGACATTTCTTAATGAACATATTTTAAATATTTCCTTTTAAGTATAAAAATTTACATACTAACTCTAGTGGCAACATGAAGAAATACCCAAATCATATAATGTGGTAAAATGATTGATAATTTATGATTGTTTAAGAAATATTAGTTATAAATAATGCCGGTAGAAGACCTTTCAACTCATGGTTGATATATACATAGACATATTTATACGTATGTACACACATATATGTATAAACACACACACACACACACACACACACACACACACACACACACACACACACACACACACACACACACACACACACACACACACACACACACACACACACACACGCAGGGCTGAAATAATTTCAGTACCGCTGCGCTGCGGGTTGTTACTCCAACTCTCGTTGGCGGGGAGTTGGGTGTGTATGTGCGTGTAAGGTTACAGTGTTACCCATAGATCGGTCATATACAAGCTCTGAACTCTCTACCGAGAGGGAAAAAGCTGTCGATCACGAGTCCAACACGTGATCCTGAGACCATGGTGAATCACACAAACACACACACACACACTTGAAAAAATGTAAACAACAAAAACAAGAAATGACTGAAAAAATCGAAGAGAACTTAGGTGAGGAAAGTATCCAAAAGATTAAGAAATGGAAGGAAAACATTGAAAATAAAGAAATTGTCTTCAAAGAAATAGTCCAACAACAAATGCAGGAAAAAGCAAAAGACAAAAATATCCAAGTAATTAATGAAAAAGCAAATTGGGTCAGAGACACAGTGGATAGGAAAAAATATATTGTGGTATATGGACTAAAAGAAAAACATGGTCTGGTAAGGTACATGATAGAAAAAGAAAAGAGACAGCAATAGCAATCCAAAAAGAAATTCAGGATGGAGCCTAAGATGCAGGGAAAGACGTAGACGATGCATATAGGATTGGTCACTATTCTAAGGATAGAAATCGACCCCTAAAGATAAAACTAAGATCACAAGTTGTAGTAGAAGACATTTGAAAAAGTAGGTAACTTGGCAAGGAGTGAAAAGTACAATAAGATATGGATAAAAGGAGAAATGAGTATTGAAGAATTAGAAAAAGAGAAGACACTAAGAGATGAAGCAAAGGAAAAAACGCGAAGAGAACGGAGACCGAAAGCAAGGAATTCTATTGGAGAGTAATCGACATGAAACTGAGGAAATAGTACATCAGAATGGGCGAACCAAAGACAGAAAAAAAATGGAGAAAGAAAAAAATTGAAAGTGGCTTATACCAACATCGGATTAATTTCAGGACTGAATGAATTTAATGATTATCTACTAGAAGAAAAACCAGACAAAATGGGAATTATGGCGACTAAACTAAGGGGTGAAATATCATCCATCGATGTTGGACATGAACTATACAATTACTGGATTAAAAACAGGGAGAAGGAATCATGTTCTTGGCCAAGAAAAACTTGAATGTGACAAAAATAACGGAGGGCAAAGGTAATGTAGAACTGATCATGATAAAAGTCGTAGACAAGAACATGAAAAGTAGAAAGGTTGTGGTGACTTATGTGCCCCCAAAAGTGAACGCCTGGAAAGAGAGCGAGCACATGAAAATGCTAGAAGATACAAGGCAATTATTAGATGAGATAATAATGGGCGGGGGTAATCTGGTAATTATGAGGGACTTCAATTGTAAAGAAATTTGTTGGGAGAACATGACAGTGAGAGAAGACTTGTGGGGTAATGTATTACTGGACATGACCATGGAATATACAATGACTCAGTGGGTCAGTGAAAACACCAGATACATAAATAACGAGCCATCAAAACTAGATTTAATATTTACAACAGAACCGTAAGTTGTGGATAAAATCTAATACAAGACACCAATTGGAAAGACTGACCATATACTCATTGAGATTGAACTAAAAGAAGAAATATACATGGAGAGAAATGAAAAGCATAGGAAAGGAAGATTGATGTACAACAAAACGGACTTTGGAAAACTAAAGAAATTCTTCCAGGATGTAAACTGGGAATTTTTTTACGTGGAAGAGACAAAAGAGGAAGAAAAATGGGATATCTTGATGAATAATTACAATGAAGAGGTGAATAGGCACGTACCAAGACAGAAGCTAGAGAGAGTGTACATTAAATGCTGGTTCAACAAAAGATGCAGTGAGGCAAAAAATAGAAGGGACAGAGCTTGGAATAGATAGAAAAAAGACAACAAAAAAAAACATTGAAAATGGCAAGTATATATAAACTATAGAAATGTGTATGTTAAAGTGAGAAGAGAGGAAAAAAGGAACAATAAAAAATATATTATAGATAAATGCAAAGAGCAACCCAAGCTATCCTATTGATACGTGAATGGTAAACTTAAAAACAAACAGGAAATGGTGAAACTACGCCAAGGGAATATAGAATACACAGAAGAATTAGAAATGTTCGAAGTCATAAATCACTTCATATCTGTTTTCACTAGAGAGAAAGCACAATATTGGGACGAAGGAAATGAACGGCGATCTCCCCCCATGACCGAGATAGTAATTACACAAAAAGAAATAATTTGAACTTCGATCAAACCTTGACGTCAGGAAATCACATGGCCCGTATGGAATTGCAAATTAGATTCTAAAGGTATGCAAAGAAGAAATAACGGACAAAATACATAAAATAATAAGTTGCTCACTTACTCGTAAAGAAGGAAAAACTACCAAAAGACTAGGTAAATGCTAACATTGTACCAATATATAAAGGAGGAAACAAGGAAGAACCAACTAACTACAGGCCAGTCTCACTAACAAGCACTATAGCCAAAATTTGTGAGAAAATATTCAGGAATAGATGGGTAAAACCCCTGGAAGACAATAATATAATAAACCCAAGACAATTTGGGTTCAGACAGAGAAAATCATGTACCAAAAACTTAACATGTTTCTACTCAAGATTAATAGACATAGTGCAAGAAAGGAATGGATGGGCTGATTGTGCCTTCCTGTACTTACAAAAAGCTTTTGACAAAGTACTACACAAAAATTATTAAAAAAAAAAAATTAAACATACAGGAGGGATATAAGGGAACCTGCTCAAATGAATGGAGGACTTCCTGATTGGCAGAAAGATGAGAGTAGTGCTCAGAGAAAAATATTCAAGTTGGAGAGAGGTGATCAGTGGAGTACCACAAGGATCTGTATTGGCTCCA
>NC_134778.1:84733938-84741438 GCF_046742065.1 Oratosquilla oratoria
TAAGTCTATTGCAGAACTCATTTCTACATTTCTATCTTTTCTTGTTTTTTATTTCTTTCCTTTCCACCTATTCTCTCTAGTCATTTTATTTTTATTTTTTCTCCTCTATTCTTCTTTTTCTCTCTTTTTTCCTTTTTCCTTCTTTTTCCTCATTTCTTCATTTTCATTTGAGTCAGTATAGTCTCATTCTCTCCAATTTTATTCACTTTTCTTTATCTTTTCTCACCTCTTTCCTTTTCTTCATCCCATTCTCTCTCTCCTTTCCCTCTCTTCCTCTCTCTCTTTCTCTCTGTCTCTCTATCTATATATCTTTCTTTCTCCCTCTCCTTCTCTCCTTCTATCTCCTTTTCCTCTTCTTTTCTTTCTCCCTCTCTCTCCTGTTTTCCTCCTCCCTCCTCTTCTCCCTCTCCCTCCTTCTCCCTCTTTCAATCCTTTTCCTTTTCTTTCTTCCTCTACCTCACCCCTAACCCTCTTCCTATTCATCCTTCATTTAGAAGTAACTGAACATCCACATGAAAACAACTCCGACGACTGCGAGTGCAAGACAACAAAGAATTAGGTATTTCATTCGAAAGGGATGAACATCGGAGACCAGACACGGAAATCCTCCTCCGGACCTAACCTCCCCCACCTCCCATCACCACCTGATGATGAATCGATCATTTGGGGGGGAAACAGGCAGATGAGCGGATGCTTGCATATGTCCGAACAGCTCAAAAAAGGCGGAAACAAGGGGTCGGATTGCAATCAAAGGCCTGTTGTCTCAAGTGGCCCTCCCCCTCGTCCTCCCCCTTCCCTTCCCCCTCCCTGCCCACACACCCGGAAACCCACCGTCGGCACGTTGTATGATACCTTAGCCAACGATTTTTTGTTTTGTCGACACGGTGATATTCTTCGTCATCGTAACTTTACCCTAAAGTCAGGTTCTGATGTTGTAGTTGTTACTCTACAGTATGTACAACCTTCACTTTTCTAAGAACTTCTGAAAGTTAAATAAACTTTACACGTCAAGACTGTATAGACTGAATTCAGAATATACATCATCTGTACAGACTTTCGGACCGAATACAGTGACGTCACTCACAAGTTTCCCCCTCCCCCACCACCCCCGCCCTCATGGACGTGGTCAGACAAAGTAAACTTCAACCTTGACTGTGCCGACCTAAACATTTCTCTGCATTTTAACATTTTACTATTTTATTCTCTCTGGTTCCTGTCGATTTCATTCATCTGGTAAAAACCTTTCCTCAAAATTATTGCAGTGAAAATATCATGGCAATTATAACGATTAACCCTTCCATTCTAACCGCCTCCAGATGATGTTATTAAGACGAAGGGAGCACTTCTTTGCAGTGAGATAATTGATAAAAAATAAAAACCAAGGTTATGGAGATGGGAAGAACTCCCCATTCGCAACTCGGCGTCAATGACCTTTGCTGTCGCGATACCAGACAACCCTTGAATCATTCCATTCCATTCCCCAATCGCAAGTGTACGAGAATGTGGCCATCACAGTCACGAGCCTAGGACAGCGAGCTGAAGATTTAGTTTACGGTATTTGTCCGCCATGTTACACTTAAGGAGAGCGACGTTATAAACAGGGGTAACTTGCCTATTTCTCTCAGAAAATTAATAATATTTCCAATCTAAATAATATAATTGATTGTGACCACCACAAAATAATTTTAATATATCTAAGAAAATTCCACATGGGTTGCGCAACTACTTCCAGGAAATTCTTTAAGGTTTTTGGGAAAAGTTTTGGGCACTTGTTATCCTGCTTTCTTTTCTTGGACGTAATATTCCGCTTGTGCAAACACACGCACACACGCGCACACACACATGCACACACACACACATACACACACACGCACGCACACACACATACACAAACACACTCGGGTAGACGATGTAGTGGTATCTTTCACTACCGCTAATACACCCAAGGCTGAAATAATCTCAGGAAATTTACTTCAGTCTAAAGTTAGATATTTTAGAGAAGTAGTAGCCTTCGAAAACATATCAATCTATATCATAAACTTAAACAAATATCATATTTAATCAAGTTTCACGTTACATGATCATGTTCAGCACATGATTCCGTATTGGAAATTAGATTCCTCATATAATAAGGTTTCAACAACAAATTGTGTGGCAGGAGCAATTTTGGTCCAAACGAAGACTAATTAATATTAATAATAATAATAATAATAATAATAAACGCAAATAAGAAAATAATACAGAGCAATACAACCAATTATAACACAATACTCCATATGGCTTAGATGTTAATCAAGCACACACCAACGTGTAACAAAGTACGTTGTAAAAGCGACCTGTTTTGACCTCCCTCACCCTGAAAATTTGGCCTATTATTAGAACTAGTTGTTTTCAACACAACTAAATACCATGAATAAACGAAATCATAACACGCGGCTCACACATAGGCATAAACTTGAAAGAATTTGCCCACATCTTTGGAAGCTGGTTTATCGGCCAAGTGTAATGTTGAAAATACATAAAAATAATCTAGTAATTACAACTTTACCTCACCCCAAGTTATTAAAAGAAAATTATCATAAAAACTTATCCTCCAGAGAATCAGTATTCCCCTGGCCAGGTCGGTTTTCTTCGTAAAACACCTCTTTCCGTTCATTGATGACTAATCACCAAACTATGATGCCTTTAGTGTTCTTGTAGCGTCAAAGGAAGCACGCTGGTCACGCATTTGTTTAGTTGAGGGTTCGACTTCCACACTCGTTTCCGATTCCCAGAAGTGACTACTATCTACCCTTGCCTCAACAGTCCAAGGGCATAATAGTGCAAATGTGACGCTTTCGCCCGCATCTACTCAGCGCCTCCTGGCGTAGGTTTCTCAGTGCCACCACAGACTATGTTGCATTTGGCGATTAATGAGGTTTAGTCACCTTCCTGTATCTTCACGGTGCTAACTTTCACTTTACAAATATTTCTTTTCTAGATTTTGATATGATTTTTCTAAGCAGAAATGAACACCTGGTTCTATCAATGTTACGAAATATGCAAAATACTTTCAAACAAACATTAAACTTGTCTACAGAAAAATAATGGCCGTTTTAAAGCTGTCGAATACCGTTACGTACATTATATTTCAATATATTCACAGTTTTGTTATTACCCTTCACGCTAAATGGATTGTATATGGTATCAACTCAAAACACAGGTATTTCTTTAAGTACTACATTCCGGCTAAATCAAACCAAAAATTCAGAGGCCAATAGAAGAATAAAGTCTTTATCATTATAGCAAGCTCAATTTTTGGGGGTTGTGGTTAACACCACACAATTTTAGTTATTTTAGTGTACCCCAGGCCAACTATGGTTGTATAACATGGGAAGAAAAGTACATCTTTCCAAGGTGATCGTGAAGTATCACACCGTATATAAGAAACAGGAACGTAGGCAATAATATTTGTTTTAAAATGTGTCGTTAAAACACCAGGAAAAGAAATCAATCTACTATAGTTTTCTGCCATTTCACCAAATACACCACTGTGCACTGTCCCGTTTTAGTCCTCAGCTCTGTTACTTTCGCAAATATTGAAAAACACTTCAGTAGGTCAATTGCGATAACTTTTCGGACCCGTGTGTGTGTGCGTGTACGTGTGTGTGTGTGTGTGTGTGTGTGTGTGTGTGTGTGTGTGTGTGTGTGTGTGTGTGTGTGTGTGTGTGTGTGTGTGTGTGTGTGTGTGTGTGTGTGTGTGTGTGTGTGTGTGTGTGCGCCTGCACGTGCCCATGCGTAAGTCTCTGTGATTTATTTGTTTTCGTACTTGTTAGATCAAGTTTTATGGACGCTGAATCCTAGATCACGACTTTTAATGCATTGTTCCTGAAAGAGGGCATTCAGATACTAAAAATAACCACTCGTAATGAAGTACAATCACCACATATATATTCTTCACTTGCTATATTGCCTCTAAGGAGAGAAACGCGGTGAATTATCGATAACGATACGTCACAGTGACATTCACGTACTTAAGGAAAATGAGACGGTTTCATTATATCAACGAAATTATATACTGTGAAAGCTTTGCATGTTTTGCAATAAAAACTATATTTTCCGTATTATCCTTCTCAATATGTGATGTATAATCATTACTCACAATGATTCTAAATTTTCTGTCGGTGCTTCTCTGTGAGGTACTTCGGAATGTTATTTGATGTAAAACTTTACTTGATTTAGTTAGAAATCATTCAAGTACTTACGGTTTTGTGCCAGCTACTTTGTAACTTACCTGAAAGAAAGGAGAAAAAAATGTAGTGACATATTAAGTCGAACATTATATTTTCATTATTACAGACAATATAAGATTTGAAAAATTACATGACTAGAACTACTATAGGTGACACAAGTAATTGAAATAATATAGACTAAAACGAAAAAGACAAGTTAGAATCAAGCACACATATAATCTACATACATACATACATACGTACGTACTTCTGAACATATATAAGTGCAAACATGAAGCACACACGCAAATATGCAATTCACGACATTGTTCCAAAGACCCACCCTATAATTTAAATTCCATGAAAATTCACACTCGAGAGAAGAGCATGAGGGGACGAAGAAGCAACGCAAGAATTTTACATTGTACTAAACCGGAAGACCTGAAATCATCTCATTATAATAAGCGTAGCGACAAATCGATGACCTCTTCACTACACGAAGAGTAAAGAGAGTGTCTGGACATACCTGAACAGGCACTTGACTTCTCATTTGTGCATTCTTCGCCTTTTACTTTTCGACAGGGTCTTTTGAAATTAATCTATTTTCTTAAAAAAAATTCACGACATATCTTCTGTTTTTTCTGCATCAACTTGAGATGCGAAACAAAATTTGGATCGGGTTTTCGGAGATGTGTTATCAGTTTCAGTTCCCTTCCTTTCCTTCAACTCTTGTTCTGTAGAGATAATGATCATGTGACGTGCGACATTACGCCCCCCCCACCCCTGCTTACACTTGGCCAGCGCACTACACGAGGTGACAAAATATACAGAAATGCTTGCTGAACACTCATCTATATAGACATATATGCATATACAAACAAATATTTCCTTCAAATTCTCTTTATGAAAACAGTGGTGAAGTCAAAGCGTATAATTTGCCCTAAGTCTACGTGGAAGAAATACATATGACATTAATGTCCCTATTCCTCTCTTTCCTCCCTATTGAGTTGCAGTGAACATCACGAAGGGTAGTGGGGTGACGGTGCTCTTGTTCCTCAATACAGATGGTCAACGCAAAAAGTTTCGTACACAGGGGGTCCAAGCCTGCTTGTCAACTCAACACGACTGATACTCGTATTTCAGTATCCTTCGTTCAGTCATGTCGCAAAGTTTCGAATACAGTGTGCACCAATGCATTTCAATGATTACCGGTGATGGAGTGTTACACACCCAGATATTAATGAACACACAGACGCACACTCACGTAAACACACACAGTGTGAAACACACACTCACGCACACACACAAACACACACGCACACACACGCAAACATAGACTTGCCCCATACATTTCTTTGGTTGCTGTGCCCGACATCCCAATCTTTGCTTCCTATGGTAACGACGACTTCTATTGAACAACATCATCTCCCATGTCACCACATCACCAAGCCATAGCAAGGGAGCATAAATATCCGCCACACCTTCCCGTTGCATGATGCACGTCATCATGCTAGAGATAATGATCATGTGACGTGCGACATTACGCCCCCCCACCCCTGCACACACTTGGCCAGCGCACTACACGAGGTGATAAAATATATGACGGGAAAATCATGGTATAAACTGCCCTGCAACACACATAGTGAACAGGATCGAGTGGTATGAAAGTGCTCAAACACACCAATAATAGTACAGTATCTGTTAACGATGTTTTGTATCGTATACTACTATTCGCCTCAATGGGAAAGGTTACGTAAACCTGTGGGATATGTACATATATATAAAAACAATATAGCACATAACACCATAACATATGATAAACTACCCTTGGTCAAGAAACAGTATGGAAACCATGTCGTGCACCAATAAACACAAAACTGGACAAATGCATTATCAATAAAAAACAAAAGGCCGAACACAATTTTTTACCACGTATTGCAAAAAAATATATATGACACACACGATCCTACACATCAGTACACGAGTAATGAAAAATATAAACAAAAAATTGACAAAAGGTGAACTTAAACAACAATGGGGTTTCACGGGATCAAACAATGTTGCAAGGGACCGACCGGCGTATTTGGAACGAGGCAGCCTGGGTACCACCTCTTGAATGCGCTCACAATCAATACGCCGACAAAGACTCGTCCGATCCTCCTGCTATCTCTCTCTCTCTCTCTCTCTCTCTCTCTCTCTCTCTCTCTCTCTCTCTCTCTCTCTCTCTCTCTCTCTCTCTCTCTCTCTTTATATCTTTCGCTCAGTGTCTCACTTCTCTCTTCCTTTCTCGTTTTCTTTTATTTCTCTTTTCTGCAGTCTCTCTCCCTCTTTTTCTTTCTTTCAGCTTTCTCTTTCTCTCATCTTCTCTGTTCCCTTCTCGACTTCTTCCCATTTAGATCTATTGAAGTAAACTATACATACAGCACGACAATGCACCCCCAACACAGTTTCACATAAGAAGAACACATGAGCAATTCCAACTAGACATAGCATATCATATCTTCACGGAAGTGAAGTTTATGCATATACATTCCACGATGCTTAAAACGCTAAACTATACAAGAGTCTAATGAAACATTCTATTATAATATACACAGGCATTCCCAGATAGGCAAACCCACATTCAGATATGGTTGCCTATAAATAAAGCGAGATAATAATGAAAAAAGAAAGATACAGACAAAAAGAAAGAGAGGAAGACACTGTGAGAAACAGAGAGAGAAAAGGAGAGAGAGAGAGAGAGAGAGAGAGAGAGAGAGAGAGAGAGAGAGAGAGAGAGAGAGAGAGAGAGAGAGAGAGAGAGAGAGAAAGAGAGAGAATGAGAGACAGAAAGAGACAGAGGCAGAGAAAAAGAATGAAAAAGTGAGGCAAGGAAAGACATATACAAAGACAGACAGAGACAGAAAACAAAGATACAAAAAGAAAATGAGACAAAGAGACAAACAGAGATAGAAACAAGGATACAGAAATAATAGGACAGATGCAGACAGACTGAAATATAAACACACCTGGGGAAAAATGAATTTGTATTTATCCCATTTTTTATACAAAAAGTTGCCAAGAATCACGCTGACCCCCCCCCGAAAAAGGTAAAAAACAGGTTTTCAGTTGCATTTACGGTAGGAATAGCATATACATGCATACATACATATGTATATATATGTATATTATATATATATACACATATATATACATATATATACATACATGTATTATATATATATATATATACATATATATATATATATATATATATGGGGGGGAAGCAATTGGTACGTACAATAGTAAG
>NC_134778.1:84763938-84771438 GCF_046742065.1 Oratosquilla oratoria
TATAAAGACAAGCGTGCGGTCGCTCTGTAAGCCGAACAAAGACTGGCTCCGACACCAAGCGACGCCAATAAGCTCAGATTTGGCGGCAAAAACATACACGCTTAAATGAACACTTGGTTCTCACAATAACGTATTAAATATGCAATAATCGATAAACAATATTGCAAATAGGTAAGTGCAACAAACAAGGAATATTATATATCACCATTACAAAAGCAAGGTGGGAAGAAGGAAAAGATGAAATGTGAGTACAATACATACAAAGAACAGAAGGATTGACGTAAGATGCTTGATTTCCACCACACCCATCACCTTTGCCCCATGTGATGGGATAGCAGTCGTTGGGGATCGGTATAGAGGCTTTGTGCTCCAGAGGCGAGACCACATCCTACGGCACCACAACGTAATAAATGTTGCACGTGGTCAGGGGTGCGTGGAGTAAAGAGGACCACATCGACCAAAGGATTTTTTTTTATCCACAAGGTCAAGTGAAAAGAGGCGATGAAGTTGAGCTCACAGTACATCATACGGATTGCTCAAAATGTGCACCAGGAATGCTTGAAATACGTCACAGGTATGCTCACAATACGTTACAGTGGTAACTCGCAACAGGTCACTATTAAAACTCACAACACATTGCAATTACAGTGATAACTCACAACAGGTCACGGTGACAACTCACAACAAGTTAAAGACTCTGGCTCAGAATACGTCGTTGCTGCGTCAGAGGGAGTATTCATATTACGTCATGAAGAGAGTCTCACGATGCGTCACATGGAACGTTTAAAAACGTAACAGAAAGGCTCACAATAGGTTATAGTGATAACTAACAACAGGTCACAGTGACAACTTACAATACGTTACTGGCTTAGGCTCACAATACGTCACTAATTAGGCTCCAAATGTGTTCCGGGTGGAGCTCACAATACGTCATGTACGGGCTTGGATACAAGATGTCACTTAATTTCGTTAAAACTAATGTTAAATTTTAGAGTATTGTTACATTTCATTGCCTTTGGAGGAAGTTATTTCGAGACGATGTGCAAACCTGTGGCGATTCGTGTTTATAACAGAAACTAATTTTAGAAAAATGAAAAGAAGAAATGATAATGATAATGCTAACAGTTACAATAATAAATATAACGATAATAATAATAACGCTAATAATAATAATAATAATAATAATAATAATAATAATAATAATAATAATAATAATAATAATAATAATAATAATAATAATAATAATAATGATAATAATAATGTTAATGATGATGATGATGATGATAATAGTAATAATACTGATATTCAAAAATCTTCAAATTATATTCTGAAGGTTTCCATTGGATTTTGTTCAGCTTAGAGGAACCCCGGCCAGTCTCAGGGTTAAAATGGACTTTTCTGGCATACAGTGATGGATGTTATCTTTCTTCCACGATTTTAATTTTTGTTTCCCAAACTTATGGAACCTGCCGGGGAGTTGTCTCCCTTGTTTCTTCAGATATTTTCAGTTCAGGAGCTCCAGAGTTTATTTATACTTCATCTCTAATTTTCGTAAAATTTTCTCGCATAAGCCACCGGGAACAGTAATGTTAAAGTCAAACCTAGAATACTCCATGCCAACTTAGATATTTCTTTCTGGTTAACACCTGATGACTCGTGTAAAATCTAGATACTAGCGGGCTAGTTAAAGCGACTTATGACTTACGTCTGAACTCCCAAAACACCTTTAAATATCTTATTCTGGCTAGGGCTATTAGATTGTAGTCAGCTTGAAAGGATCGTCTGGGAACGAGAGGGTTTAGAGCAATGGTTCTTGAAGAGTTTCAGCCCCGACAACCCAAAGTTAAACTCCAAGTCAAGCTGATAACCCCTCTCTAATATTAGCTTACTGCTCTTAAATTCTAACTTCTAGTTTACTGTAAAAAGAAAAAAGAGGAAACAGGACGGTTATGAGCAAACACCTGAATTCTAGGGACTCATCCTTTCTATGTTCAGTAAATAAATCAATAAAGTATAATTATTACACATAATTTTTTTTCCAGGATACCTTTTTGGATACCCCGATGAATAGATTTTGATAACCCATGGGGGTACTGAGGTTCTTATTTTTATAACACCTGTTTTTGAGCATTTTCAACAAACACCTGAAGCACCTAAGTCACACTTAAAGATTTGGCTCAGTCTAATTCCATACAAATCTGATCAGCTGAAGAAGAGCCTCTGGGCACTCGAAGGTGAGAGGGCATTTCGGCGTTGTACGCTTGGATTCCTCCATGCCACTTTCAAGAGCCTTGTTTTGACCTTCGTCACACGGTCAACAAAGGACTTTTGGCTGCTACAGTTCTCAGTTACTTGAATACTTTACTTAACTTATGTATCTCTTGTCTGCCAAGGAAGGATTTCATTCAACCGAGGATAAAACCCTGTACCCCAATGGTTATATATACATATATATATATACATATATATATATATATCTGTATATATATATATATATATATATATATATATAGAGAGAGAGAGAGATAGATAGATATCTACTTATATAAAGATATATATATATATATATATATATATATATATATATATATATAATGTGTGTGTACATACGCACACACACATAAAAGGCTTACTTGTTATTAAGGTACAAAATAATTATTTCTCCTTTTCCGCATGAAACCTAACGGTAGGAGACATTTGACCACAAGAATAGAGCCCCAAGTTCTTGGAACACACAAACACATGCACCCCATGGAGGCTGAGAATACATACAAGTATGTGTGTGTGTGTGCGTTTATATACATATACATATATATATATATATATATATATATATAATATGGGGGTACACACACACAGACACACACACACACACACACACACACACACACACACACACACAGTACAAAGAAGAGCGTGCAGAATTATCTTGGGTGGTCAGTATGAAGGATGCGAACACGCCCTCACCACCCTCAGCCTACCAAGAGTGTCCGACAAGCACAGTGAGGCACTGAGTAAGTTTGCACAGGACCTAATGTTCCACCTACGTCACCGTCACTTCCTCCCATCTGACTCCACAACCACCCGCCATACAACTCGGCATTCTAACAAGATCAAACCCATCAGAGCACCGAGGACTGACCGATACAAGAACAGTGCTATTTCATCCATTGTTCGCACAATAAACTCATTATAAAACTTAAATTAGGCATATCACTCTCATAATTATTGTATTACTCATAAAAGTACTCTATTGTATCATTGTCGGTGTATCACTGCTATCTCAATAAACCTATTATTATTATTATTATTATTATTATTATTATTATTATTATCATTATTATTATTATATATACTGTATATATATATATATGTGTGTGTGTGTGTGTGTGTGTGTGTGTGTGTGTGCGTGTGTATGCGTGCACATATATATGTTCTCGCGTGTATGATCACGTGACCTACTACTTGTTTCTTCATAAACCCTGTACCCATACGAGGACCTGGATAAAAATTTCTTCTACATTATCTTACCATAACGTTCATTGATAATAACTACAGCAATCGAGAAATCTCTACATATCAAGCAAACACATCTAAACCCTACTGGAGACTCCAATCTACAGTTTCGTTTATTTTCATTTTCTCCTTTGTCTTCTTTCCTTTACACCTTCTCCCTCCTTTCTTCCTTCTCTTTATCCCTCCCTTCCTCTCTTACCTATTTTTTCTTCTTTTTCTCTCCCCCTCGTTTCCTACCTAACTCCTTTCTTTCATCACTTCCTCAATCATTCTGTCTCTTTCTCCCTCCTTTCTTCCTCCTCTCCATCTCTCCCTTTTTCCTCTAGTTCCACTTGATCCCTCCCTCCCTCTCTCCTTCTATCATAAAACAGCTGTGAGCGTTTGACCACAAGGATAGAAGCGCCCGTGAGTCACAGTCCATAACAGCAATCTCTCCATTCATCTCATTCTCTTCTTACCTCCCTCTCTTTCCCCACCACCCCTCTCTCCTTCCCTACATCTCTCTACACTTTCTTCTACTACTCTCTCCTTAACTCCTTCACTCCTTCTTTCCTTTTAATCCTTCATTCCCTCCCTCTACATCTAATCCTCTTCCCTCCCCATCCCTCTGTCCTCCCATCCTTCTTTCCTTCTCTCCTTCCCTACCTCCTTTTCTGTCTTACTTTTTCCTTCCCTTGATCTCTCACTTCCTCCCTCCCTCCCTCTCTCACTGTCTCTCCCTATCTTCCTCCCCTCTCGTTCCCCGAGTAGAATTGGCTTCGTTAAGTAAATCTAAAGGCTTGAGCGGAGTTCGACCCAGACACAATCATAAAGCATTGATCATGAGTGCGTCTTCCTTCAAGTATGTTTACTAAGAATTCTAAATTCAGAGCTCATACTCATACCCTTCATAATTTAAGAGACGATACCCATAATACTGAATGTAAATGGCTGCACCGTTTCTTATAATCTGGTATCCACTAGGCTATTTCATTCACTTCCAAGGCACTCGCTTGCCGCGCCAGTTGCCCGTTTTCTTTTCATTAATGCTAGATAATCCTACTCCTCTCTGTGGCGCCCTCTTGGGTGTGAAAATATTAAATCCTTTTGTTCTCCAGGCTTCTATGGGGTCCAGGGGATCTACGTCCTACGTGACACCATCGTCGTCCAGCGAAACGAAGGGGTACTAAGAACCTCGCCACACATCGCAGCAAAGTGCTCCCAATGCATCTTTATCACACATCGCAGTACAGTGACCCAAGGCATCACTGTCGGGTATCTCACCAGTGTCCTAATCCATCGCTGTGTATAGACCACGTGCCGTCCACCAGGAAAAAAACGCGCGACCTGAAGCCAAACCGTAACGTAAACCTGCCTGGTCAACGAGAACCGAAGCTTAATTACTGGCCTGATCCAATCCAATGCAATAAGGGATAATTATTCACCACAGGGGCTTGCCCACGTAGTATATATACGGCTTCGGGCTGCTTGTAACCCAGTTTTGACATTCACCAAATAAAGGACAAGAACTCACTAACTCTCCTCCCATCTTCCCGTTGTCAACACCGCTACAGTTGTCTTACATCAAAGGATGTGCTACAATGCATAATGACGCAGGTCAGCTCAGCGCCCCATGGATCAAAATATAGCAGGATGTCATCACCACGTATAGTAGAGAAATGACCTAGGGCATCACGTTGCCGAGTGTCACAGAGACATCATCATCACACAGCTCAGTCAAGTGCTCCAAGGCACTCTTGTGGTTCCGAATATTATATGTCAGTCGGGTCATGAGCTTGTGCAAATCACGTGGTACAGCGTGGGGAAGAAGTGGACGAGCTGCGATCTCAGAACACGCCTACCTGTGGCAAGCGTAACCCGACTTAACTTAATCCAATATAGTTATCCCTAATCATCACCATGAATGCTACCAATGTGATATATATATATATATATATATATATATATATATATACATATATATATACATATATATACATATGCATATACATATGCATATACATATATATATACATACATATATGTATGTATATACATATAAATAAATATATGTATATATATATATATATATATACACATATGCATATACATACATATATGTATATATATATACATGTATATATACATATATATATATACATATATATATATTATATATATATATATATATATATATATATATATATATCAGCTTCGGCCACATGTAAATTCAGTTCGGTTCTAACTTTACAAATAAAGGAGCTGACAGTAACCCTCTTTCCTTCCTTCAGTAGCCCCCTCTTCGCTAAAAGCTCTTGACAGGAAATGAAACTACTATCAACGGATGCCGTTCAGTATAATGCTATTTAAAATTGATTCTGCCAGAAAACTTGTCTGTTGATTCACTAATAATTGCTGATGTGCTTTAGCAGAACATCATTAGTACAAGAAATGGTATTGACTCAGAAGTCAACTAAAGCTGATTGAAATGTCTGAAATGGATCCGAATTGGAATTGATTAAAGATATTGGAAAATAGCCGATGCCGACCTGAAATTGAGTGGGTGACGTCACAGCATTGCGAACTCAACTAATCCTCGGAGAAATTCAGTAAACCACTCTAAAGTTGATGATCATCTCTCTAACTGCCACTAGTTGATTTTATTTGGTTAAGAGGAAAACCTGATTACCAAAGGGTTGATCACAATCATAACTAACACTCTATCTGTTCGTGACTTGTGTACTTGTTCACTTCCACCACTACTTTTGCACCAGGAATTAAAAAAGAAAAAGAAAAGAAGAAAAAGAAACTCAACATCTTAGGAAGTGGGAATTGAGAAAACCCCAGTGGGGCAAACCCTGTCAATTGCGGCAATTCGTTATGTAGCCTTTTTGTCTTGGGTAGGCTACATAAAAGGAGACTTAATGCGGGCGAGATAAACTCCAAAACCGGAGTTTCTTCTATTCATTTATAACAAGAGAATCTGGTTGGAAATATAACAAACTACATATGGACCCTTTGGGCAAAGTACAGGAAGTGCCGGGCCTTGACCTCGGGCACACCTGTGTCTGGCAGGTAGTTCACCTGACCAGCTCTGGCTGGTAGGCTCTTGACTTGCCCAGTGTTTTTTTTATTTTTTTTTTATTTTTTTTTTAAGACCTGTCTGGGTCACCTCCCTGCTTGGCCAGGACTGTCGGGAACCAACAAAAGAAGACCACAGAAGGTCTCGGAAATCGAGCTCACGACCATCCGCTCGTGAGTTCGACACGGTATCCACTGAGCTACCGCACGGTCCAGGAAGTATCAACATCAACTGATAAAAATTCCCAGTCATTGGAGAGAGAAAGTGTGTAGAGTAAATCACCAAAAAGAAAGGATTAAGCGAAAGAAAAGTTGAAAATTTTCATCATTATTACCTCATAAATCTCGGGATTAGGTCTTTGGAGGCCGTCGTTCCTTCTGATTAATTCCATCAGAATAATGATGGACAGAAACACAAGAGAGTTCATTTGTGTCACGAATCCCACTTAGCTTTGTAAATAATAAAGTGAGAATGCTTAACGCGGTCAACAGCGATATTCAGTAACTGAATATCGCTGTTGACCGCGTTAAGCATTCTCACTTTATTATTTACATTGGTGTAAATCATCCCCGAAAACACCAATGTAAATAATAAAGTGAGAATGCTTAACGCGGTCAACAGCGATATTCAGTTCACCGTAGAAGAGGAACAAAACGGACAATTGCCCTTCCTAGATACGTTAATACGACGAGTGGGAAAAACTGTAACTTTCTCAGTATACAGAAAGGAAACAAACAAAGAGGATTTAGTACATTACTTCTCCGCACATGATGATAGGACAAAGAGTGGTATAGTAATAGGATTTTTTCTCAGGGCACTACGAATCTGTAGTAATGAATACCTAGAAGGCGAATTTGATTACATTATGAAAACCTTTGACAAACTTGGATATCCAGAGGGAATGTTGAAAAGAACAAAAAGAA
>NC_134778.1:84776438-84781438 GCF_046742065.1 Oratosquilla oratoria
AACTTCTTGTAAGCATTCTGCTGAAGAGGACTACAGATAGTAGTCGAAATATACAGTTTCCCTGTACTTCCGTCATTTTTTCTCCGATAGTGGGTTTATAGTGAACTTTTACATATGTGTTATAACATACCAATTTCCAATATATATATATATGTATATATATATATATATATATTATATATATATATATATATATTGAGACATTCTGACAGGTTGACGTAAGTGGAGTACGTAACACAGGGGTCTTAGTATGAGTTTATTCCTGACTAGTTTCGCAGGTATGTTTTGAAAAAGCATGGCTGCGAAACTAGTCAGGAATAAACTCAGACTAAGACTCCTGTGTTTTCTACTCCACTTACGTCAAATATATACATATATATATATATATATATATATATATATATATATATATATATATATTATTATACTATATATATATGTATATATATATATATATATATATATATATATATATATGTATATATACAGTATATGTATATGTATATATATATAATATATATATATATATATATATATATATATATATTGGACAGCTTTATTCATCATATGGAGGGATTTCTGGACATTTGAGTGTAAAAGTTAGTTAAACCTAAGTTTGCCACTTATTTAATTCTTCCGGACAAGTCTTGTTAGCTTAAGATATGAAATTATGTCGAGTAAACTTGTTTCGAATTGGAAGAAATTCCTTATCGTCTTGAGTAAATGTTTGTCTATTAAAGTGTAGATATATTTAAGGGGAATATTTTTAATTATCCCCTTCAGCATGATATCACCCTATGGAAATGTTACTTAGGCTCATATTGGTTGCCTTAGTCTCCATTTTATTTATTCATCTTTTTTTTTTTTTGGGGGGGGACGACGTTTGTTCTGTGAACTTATTTAGTTTAAGCAGACCTCCTGTTCTCAGAGGATAAAATATTTCACAATAGCTATGGGCTATTACCGGAGCTATACCAGATTCATCCTGTTGGACTTCGAGGCACATCTCTGATATCACTCTGTATACGTAATGAAATGATCTATCATTTTTCTTTAATAACAAATTTCCCTGACACTCAGAAATATGTATTTACTCATATTCATATTTTTGCACCATGTACATGACTATACTTCAAAGGTTATATAATTTTTCTCTGATAAAATATTCTCTCCTATAGAATACACTTTTTTTCTACTTGTGTTTTAAAAGAGAATATTTTTTACACTTTACCATTGCAAGCAAAAAATCAGTCAAAATTCATTTTCTTTTTTTTAATTTGTTTTCCATCTTCCTTGTTTGTCTGTCTGCGTTTATGTCCGCGTCTATGTCTGTCTATGTCTATGTCTATGTGTTTGTCTCTGTCTCTGTCTTTGTCTGTCAGCCTAATTCTGTTGGTCTGTCCACTATATAATCAGCCAATCAATCACTTTTTACTCATAAAATATACGCATGCCCGTCTATCTGTCTGTCTGTCAATGTCTGTCTGTCTGCCACCCTTCTGTCCAAGTCCCCGACAGACGCAAGCCTATATTTGTCTATCTGAACGCCCGTCTGCACATCTCTCTATGAATAAGTCTGTAAGTGTGTAAGTAAAACTGTCTGTAGTATTGTCTGTAAATCTGTATATACAATAGCTTATAAAGCCACTTCTAGAGTATTTTGCAAAAAATGTCTTTGGTTATCTGTTAATCTGTCGGTACGGTCTATCTGCATATCTATAAGTCTATGTATCTCTATGTTTGTAGATGATTTTGCCTGTCTATTTCTCTGTCTCTGCTTATGTCTTTGTCTGTCTGCCTGTGTCTTTGTCTTTGTCTGTGTCTCTGTCTATGTCTCTGTCTCCGGCCAGCATGTCCAATGTCAGAGATAGAAAGAAAAATACGCTTCCGTTTTCCAGATTTCCACTCACGTAAATATTTCCTTTCCAGCTTAATATCAGTCCTGCTGAAACATAAAACTTCCTCCTCGAATTCAGTTTCAGCGTCCCCTTTGTACGTTCCCTCACCGTCCTCCTCTCTCTTAATATATATGTATATATATATATATATATATATATATATATATATATATATATATAATATATATATATATATATATATATATATATATATATATATATATATATATATATATATATATATATATGACATAAGTTGAATAGGAAATACATGAATCTTAGTCTGAGTTTATTCCTGACTAGTTTCGTAGGTATGTTTTTTTTTTTTTCAAAGGAATGGTGTACAAAATGAGCAGTGGGCATTTAAACAGTACAGGAAGGGGATCTCACTACCTCTCCGTGTTGCTAGTGTTGGCGACAAGTGTGGACATTATATATTTATTGTAACAGTTAATGAACAAATGCAATAATAATGATAACGCTAGCAATAATGATAAGTGTAATAGAAATATATTGAAAATAACAATAATAATGATAATAGTAATAACAATATTGGTAATAATAATAATGATAATAATAGTAATAATAATAAGAGTAATAATAATTAATAACAATAATAATAATAATAATAATAATAATAATAATAATAATAATAATAATAATAATAATAATAATAATAATAATAGTAATAATAATAGTAATAATAGTAATAATAATAATCATAATAATAATACAATTGTAACAATAATGATAATAGTAATAATAGTAATAATAATAATGATAGTAATAATAATAATGATACAATAATATCATTGTTGTTATTACCATTATATTATTATGACATCATCATTATCATTATTATTATTATTATTATTATTATTATTATTATTATTATTATTATTATTATTATTATTAGTACTATTATCATTATTATTGTTATTGTCGATCACATGTCCAATACGTGATCCAAAGACCATGGTGAATACAAACACGGTATTTTTTGGTATATACTGTACATATTTTCAACACAAGTAGCTTCCATGCGGGATTCAAATTTTCAGCTACTTGTTACAGAAGTCACAAATGGAGTTAAATTATAGCACTTGTGCATTTAACTTTAGTCGTACCCTGTGAGCGCCATGGGATTTCTTGTACTTGTATTGACACTAGGCCACAAGTAAAGCTACAGTGTACAAACATGGAGACAGATTTGATAGACTGGAATCTGGAGATTGTTTAGCCTAGTGGGGCTCGAACCTGCTATTTCCTGCATAGCAACCCTCCGTTCAGCCAACTTAGCTACTGCTAGACAATTTTATTCACATGAGAGGTCACACCGGCTATCACCATGTTATTAAGACTTTATACAAAAGCTTCCATCTTTTAAACTTAGAGACCTCGGTCGAGGAGGCCGTGCAGAGAAAAATTCTTTGACAAAGAGGCAAACGCCGGATGATTTCATTCGGTTTAAGAGGAGCCTCGAGCATAACTTGATCAAGACTTTGCACAGAACTTTCTCTGCATTGTGTCAATTTGAGGATTTCGGACGAGGAGGCAGTATGGAGGGAGACTCAACTTTTTATCACAGAAATGAACTTCCTGATTTGATATGGCAAGTGTTCAAGAATCGCCTTCCGGCCTTTGGGTGACAAAACCTGTTTAATCTAGGTTTGAGACCTAGAAAATCAGAATCTTTATTAGACACACGATGAAGAAGCAACTGTGATCGTGGCCTTCCAGGAATGTATGGGTCACAATCTTTAAAGTATTAGTATAAAACTAAAGCGGTTAACATACTATATAGAGAAGTCTTTCGGGCTACAATATATGAAAAATGTGAACATCATAAACATCTTGATATAACTCTGCTACCAAGCTTCCCATAAGCCAAATAAAATCGCCCGGCAGTAGCCAAGAAGAGAGTATGAAAAAATATCATATGAGAGGTATCCCCAACGTCTACTAGTGAATTGAGGTGGGAATATGACTATTCAACTTTACGGGGGATGGGGCGGAAGAGGGGAAAAGGGAGAGGGAGAATGAGAAGAAAACAGCGAAGGAGAGAGAGAGAGAGAGGAAGAGAGGGAGGGAGGGAGAGAGGGAGGGAGGGAGAGAGAGAGAGAGAGAGAGTTACAAGGAACATTAGTACCTCAAAAGGTTTAACAACCCATACTGGGAAGGTACCGTTAAAAAGTTACCGGGGATTCACACTAGTACTTACACCAATGTTTGTAGCATCTTGTCCAATCGACTTTTGAACTGCTCAAACATATATGCTGCTAGAAATGCTTTGATCTCTAACATTTTGTTTCTGATAAACCTTGCACTAAAAAGTAAGACAGCGAAGGAGTCACGTCTTATTAGGTGCTCCCTTTGCTTCATTCGTTTCCCGATTCACTTGAGTAGGGTCCCACAGATGACTCGTCACCCAAATCGAGTGTGGCAGCTGGTGCCTCTGGTGGGGTGGGTACCATATCCCGATGCGAAGGATCAGGAGCTTCACCAAAGGAGCTTTCTACTGAAGGTGAAACCTGAGGAGTAGGCTTCTCCCTCAGAGCAGGAGCCCTTCTCGGATCTGAGTGGATGACACGGTAAAGAACCTGGTTTACCATGTCACCATATACTAATTTGCCTCGGTGATTAAGATGCACGCCATCTTTTGCAAACAAATCGCTTCGTCCATAAGAGATGCCATATGAATCCACAAACTGCATGCTATGAGGGACGCACATATCCTTAAGTCCCTCGTTAATGCCTATTGCCTTGCTTAAGGCGAGGGGAGATGTCCCCTTTCGAGGTAGAATTCCTATAATAATCACTTTATCTCCCTTCAGCTTAGAGTTCGTCAATGATCAACCCAACATCATGGATAATATCTTCTGTATTACCTGTCCCTTTAGTCTTGAGGAATAGGTCGTTGCCAGTAGCATTAACAATGATAGCTTCTTTTCTACTGCTAGGCTTGATCTTCACTATCTCATTTGCTAACCTTTTAATCTTTGCACCAAGGAAGCATCGTACTATCCATTTTCATCCACAAACAACACCAAAGTACCTCTCCTGGTCTCTGGTGAGTGAGTCACCGACTAGTACAGCAGTCTC
>NC_134778.1:84786438-84806438 GCF_046742065.1 Oratosquilla oratoria
CAATACACCATCAAGAGAGCTATAAGCTAAGCGCAAGTTTTCTTATATATCTGTATGCTCGAGTTCATACACATACACGAAAGTTTGCGTTCAACCCAGCTCCACTATGATAATGCATATGGTAAGTGTACGAACGCGGGAAAGTATTTGTACGACACTGAATGGGTCCCAGCGTCCCACGTTACAATTTCTGCATGCGCCTATATGGCATAGAATTAAAGTGCATTGTGGTTGATAAAACGTATCTCTAAACACTGGGACCCATTCAGTGTCGTACATATATATATATATATATATATATATATATATATATATATATATATATATACATATATATATATATATATATATATATATACATATACATATATATATATATATATATATATATATATATATATATATATGCAGAAAAAACAATAGGAAAATAACAGAAACGAGACCCAGTGTTTTCGTCTATTCTATCATTTTCAAAGTACAAGTACAGAAAAAGAGACAAGTTTATGTACTCAGAGGGTAGGGTAGATCTCTTCCCGTGACCTATGGACTCAGAGTCCCAAGAGTTTGGTTTACAATTTTCTTAATAATAAAATCATCCAAAATTTCATGTATGTGTAACTCGAGCATACAAATATATATGAAAAGTTGCGCTCAACTTATATCTCTCTTGATAGCGTAGTTGATTGCTGAGTTCGAGTCCTTGGTAGTACCGCATTTCAATTTCTGCATGTCGGCCTCCATTCGGTCTCCCCATGTTAATGGCTTAGAATTAAAGTGCATTGTGGTTGTTAAAAATGCATATATACATATATATATATATATATATATATATATATATATATATATATATATATGTATATAAATATATATATATATATAATATATATATATATATAAATATATATATATATATACAAATATATATATATAAATATATATATATATACAATATATATATATAGATATATATAGATATATAGATATATATATATGTATAAATATATATATAATTATATATATATATATATAAATATACATAATTATATATATATATACATACATATATATATATATTTATATATATATGTATATATATATATATATATGTATGCGAATTCTGAGATTATTCCTGATCGGTTTCGCTTTACGATTCTTCACAGGAATATTTGAAGAAGCGTAAAACAAAACTGGTAAGGAATAAACTCGGAACTCAGTGACATCTTCTACATTTCCCAAGTTGTTACAATGTCTCAACATATATATATATATATATATATATATATATATATATACATATATATATATATATATATATATGTGTGTGTGTGTGTGTGTGTGTGTGTGTCTGTACGTACACTCATGTATACGCATATTAATTATCATTCAATCTGTCAACAGACTAAAAGTGTTCTCATGTAAGCTTATACTTGCAATGCAATCGTCTATTTCGAGAATCACAAATTCTAAGTTTACATTTTTTCACTGTTGCTGACAGGACACTGGTTTGCAATTAAATTTATCACGTTTGTTTTTTATTTTTTCTTTGTAAAGAATTTGTCATTTGGACAAGAATAAATTTATTCTCATGGCTATTACATTTTTTTTTTTTATGAATTCACACCAGGTTAGAATTGACTAAAGTGAAAACTTGTTTGAGATTTGATGAATGAGAACATTACTAATGCGCATTCTATACGATGAAAATGGAACAGAATCAAGAGAATTCTTTCCCAGGAGGTCTTTTCCACGACTTTGGGTCCGTTGGGTTCCTTTCCATTCTACTTCAGTTGACGTCATATTTTTTTTCACGATATTTGGAGGATGGAGCTGTCTCTACATTCCACGAGCCATGAGGGCTTTGGACAAGGTAGGAAGTAGCCTAGGTCAAGTTAGGCCAAGTTAGGCTTAGTTAGGTTAGATCAAGTAAGGCTGGGTTACTTTAAGTTAAGGTAGGTGAGGTCAATTTAGTCTTGTTTAGATTAGGCCAAGTTAAGCTTGGTTAGGTTAGGTTAAGGTAGGAGAGGTCAGGTAAGGCTTGGTTTGGCTTAAGTTAGGTTATGTAAGATTAGATTAGTTTAGGTTACGTGAGATTAGGTTATGTAATATTAGCCAATGTAAGATTAGGTTAGGTTAGGTTAGGTAAATTTAGGCTTGGCTAAGCTAAGCTATGCTAGGTTAAGTTCACTTTGGTTAAGCTTTCTTGGGATAGATTAGGCTAGGTTAGGTTAGAATAGATCTGTTTAATGCAGTTGCTCTGAAGCTGTGGAATGTATCCAAGGTCGAGTACAGGTCCCGTTGGGAAAGACTTCTACTTCTGCGTAATCGAGCTCTCCAGATGTGAAATGCGCCTCGAGAGGCAGTGTCGCTGCAATAATGGGGCTATCACACTGGGCTATTTTTCCTCCAACTCCCGATTAATCGGCAGCACCACACACCTCGAGAATTTTTTCATCGTGAAAATACTAAGGCAAACTATTTTGTTTTCTCCACAAACAGGCCTAGAATGTCATTTGATATGCTGGAAGAAAATTATTTTCTTCCAGCATATCAGATTCCTTCCCGAAAGCTGTGGACTGCAAATCTGCTCCAACATTCGAAGGAAAAATAGCCAAGTGTGATAACAGCTTAAGACGTGCGATCGGATCTGTCGTATGTGTCTGAAGATCTCGCCAGTCCCTTCCCTACCGGGTGACACTTTTCCTGTAAACTTAATTTACAGGAATATGTAGTGCTTTGGTGGCGTGATAGGAAGCATACTAGTCTCGCATCCTCTTAGTCGTGGGTTCGAGTCCCTCACTCGTCTCTGATCCCCAGCAGTAA
Source organism: Oratosquilla oratoria (assembly GCF_046742065.1). NCBI lineage: Eukaryota > Metazoa > Arthropoda > Malacostraca > Stomatopoda > Squillidae > Oratosquilla > Oratosquilla oratoria. The sequence goes on from NC_134778.1 coordinate 84,789,259, forward strand.
CTAATTGATGTTGTCTCCCTCTGTCACCATTGTTCCACCACGACTAATAACACTTCAAATTCCTTCTTAATGTTAGTCTCGTAATTCACTCGTCACAAGGCCCCATGCCTTCGTTACGTCAGTTTCACTAACTTCCAAGTTCACCTTATTCAGTAGGCCCCTGCCTAAGTTCCGATTGAGGGTGAATGAAAGTGAGAGTATACTTTCAGTGAACGTGTTGGTCTCAATCAGTACACCCGAGAAGTCCCGAGAGGAATTCTCAAAGTCGCGTCTAGCCACCTTCGTTCTGACGTCACTTTTTTTTTTCCATCCAATAGTCTTTTACTTCTCAAACAAGTGCCACACCTTAAGGGCGTGCCTTTTCCTTTTTGTCCAATAATATTTTCTCCTCGTACACATTTTTCTCCAATCCGAGAAGCTGTTACAGCCCTTCTAGTAACATTGCTACATAAGCATTATGTCGAAACGGAGCTGGCTAATCGCTTACATCAGCATTATTACAATCAGTCACCTCTGTATCAACATTCAACAACCTCGTCGGTCGTCTGTCGTTTGTTTACTTAGACAGGACGGCGACTAAACAAATCCCCGACTCAGCATTTCGCAGTCGGCCGTTGTTTCATAACAACTGATATTGAATTAGCATTCGTTCTCCATCTACCTCTCTATCTACCTAATTGTCTACCTCCATCTACCGACCTCTTATAGATGTCCACCAACAGTTCCATAAGTGCATAGGGCAAAGGTGACTGCGGCAGCAGTTACGCGCCTCCTGGCGAACATTCCTCACCTTCTAGTTGCCGTCAGCCGAAATGGAAAATATTAGAGTTAAGAAGATAAATAGCGAATGGAATAGACTTAATAAACATGTAGTGAGCGCTGAAACAATTGTTTGTTTCAAGAAAAGATTAGACATCTTTATGAATAGGGATGAAACTGCCAAGTATAGGCCTTATTGTCTCTTACAGTCTCCTCCATTCGTGTGTTCTTATGCTTACGTGGCGCCCTTCTGGTAACGGCAGAGCCAAGACCAGCCATGATGAACTCTTCTTCAACAGGTGGCAGTTTTCCTTTTATTCTGGCTACCGCTAGATTATACACACACACACACACACGCACACATATTATATATATAAATATATATATATATATAATATATATATATATATGTGTGTGTGTGTGTGTGTGTGTGTGTGTGTGTGTGTGTGTGTGTGTGTGTGTGTGTGTGTGTGTGTGTGTGCAAGTACCATTGCACCATATATCGAAACAGTCTTCTCTAACCACAGAGAAAGAATATCCCAAGCTAATGAAGAAGGGCCTTATACCCGAGATCGCAATGTAGCAATAATGACTATCTACAGTAAAGTCAAAATCCTCCTCTCAAAGGAGAACGAGTCCGTAGTAAGGCATATTGAAAATACTCTTTAAAAAATAATAAATGGATAACTACCTATCACTTTCAATGAGGTATGCATAAGAATAAATCTCTTGCCCATATATATCATTAATATTCCCAGCGAAAAGGGCAGTAAATCAAATCAAAAGACTCTGGAAGAGACCTGGTAAGGAAGAAAGGATAAATTATATGAAACAAAGAATAAGAGAATTAAAGAACAAAAACCAAGAAATTAGCCTAGAACACCATAAGCTAAAGAACAAATGGATGAACACAGACATAAAACACAACCTTAAAAGAAGGTATTGACCGATTTTTTCCAGAAACTATAAACTAACATAAATCATCAGAGCTAGAAAAAAAATATTAACCTAAACGGCGGCTATATCAAATACTCACGTCCTCAGATTGGTTACATCAATTTAACAAATAAGATTCTCAACCCACACCAAGAAGAACTACTTAAAATGGGCCTCAACTGTCATATAATATCAAAGCTTAAGAGGTTCCAGAAAAGAAGCGAATATGAAGGTCTTATCGATGATGTGAAAAAAAAAGTAGGTGAAATCACCGTTGAGCTTTCCTTCAAACTAGAGGTAACCGCAGAAGCGAATAAATTTGGAGTAAGTCACAACAGCAGTTTAATCGAAAATAAACACATCGAGGCAGCAAAGTAGAAGCATACCCTAGTACTACTATCAGAAAAACAGATAAAGCGGCTACTTACATACTCATAGACACCTCCGAATACCTGGATAAGATAGATGCCACCCTAAGCGATACGACAAAAAAAAAAAAAAAGACTGATAGAAAGGAACAACGCTACCAGTATATCAAAATTTTACAAACTTACCGGCGAATATGGTATGGGTTACTGCTAAGGAACCATTAAAACACAAACCTGGCAATAAACTCAGACCCATAATGTGAAAATGTGTACATCCTGACTCCCTAAACACCTTTCACTTATAGTCTGCAATCTACCTCCGACTTCCTCAACATCCTCAAGACCAACCCTAATAAAGGAACAATTGCTTCTCTCGATGTAGAAGGATATACACATGCATTTCCGTAAATTGTACCATCAATTACATCATCCACCGAGTACTACGACGATTCTACACCAAACCTGGATATCACAGAGCTCCTTGAGGACTCCTTGAGTGTTGAACAAAAGAAGTCCCATTCATTTGCGCCCTTGGAAACAAGTATTGGCAAATTTATGATGTAGCAATGGGATCCCCCTTGCGGTATTAAAGGCAAACTTCTTCATGGGTTGCATGGAAGAAGTATTCAGCCAAACAGATAAACCAGATATTTACTGTCAATATATTGATGGCATTTTTATCAAAACCAAGAACAGTACAGACGCTGAAAAACTTCGACTCATACTACAAGAGATCTCTGAGCTCACCTTCACTATGGATGATAGCGTTGAAGGAGCTTTGCCCTTCCTCAACCTACTTGTAAAACAAACTGAGGATTCTTTCAGCACAGAAATATACACCAGGCACACCAACCCTGGGCACTACCCTCCGAGATATAAGAAATCTACCATCAGTGCCTATATCCAGAGAGCACTCACCAACTGTAGCACCTGGAAACAAGTACACAATGAAATTGAGCGCTCTATCCAAGTACTAGTCAACAATGGCTTCAGTGAGAAAGACATTAACCACCAGACCTAAAAGATAATAGACAGCTGCACAAAGGTAATAACAATAACCATAATATGGAGAAAATTAACATCTATAACACCACATTTATATCAGCCTACTAAGAAGAAGAACGCACAATGAAACAAATTATCAAGAATAACATCAACCCAGTCAACCCAGAGAAAGTATTAAATTTAATGATTGATTATAAGACCAAGAAAACAAGCCACCTCCTACTTAAGAACAGCCCACACCAGGAAAGGAACTTAACAAACCACATCTCATCTTTAGGTTCAAATGTACCCGAGGGAACTGTGAAGCCCTCCTCCACCTATATTGGCATTAACGACAATGAGATTATCCCGTCGCCTTTCATACCACCTTACATCAGGAACCCTAAAAACCACTTAAGAACTGAACATGGCATAGCCCTAGCAAGAAACATGCTAGAAGAAAATACAAATATCTTGAATACAATGGCAGACGATAGACACCTCCCAGTCATTATATCTATATACCAAAATATTTCCCCACCTTATAAGGGGGGTAGCCAAGTCAAAGGCACGTACCTACTCTCACCTATTCCACTCCCATCCACCACCCTTTCCCCCCTCTCATCTTATCTCCTCATGGATGACGGGTCAAAACTATATCCCGGCTATTGCCCTAGGTCAGAACCAATGTAGTAATATCCACAGTAAGGTTACTTAATCGGCGACGTCCATCCCCCTTTCCGTCCCTTCATGCAGAAAAAGAAAAGAAATCCCTTCGGCTTGCTTCAAAATATTCCTCACATGTAACTACTCCCTACCATCCATCCCCCGCCCCTCCCTCCCTTTCTTGCATAGCAGAACCATCTATACACAGTCTCTCTCCACTCATCCCTATCTTCTGTCTTCACCTTTCCTCGCTCAATAGATATTTCTCTTTCTCAACGCCCCCTTCATCCCATCCATCCACCTCATCCTAGGTTGTCCCCTCAAGCTCACTCCCTCCACATCTGCCTCCCACACCTTCTTTATTAATCTTTCATCACTAATTCTTTTCATGTGTCCAAACAATCCCATTCTTAGAGGCATTATATATCAAAGAGTTGAACACAAACTTAAACATACAAGCAGAGGACCTCAGGGCTCTCCCAAACATGCAACTAATCACCACAAACCCATGCATGCAATAAACTGACACAAACAAAAGTATGAGACAAAACACCACAAACCCAAGTATGGGACAAAATGCCCAAAACCCAAGCATGCGACACTTCGTCACAACCCAAAGCCGGAGGCAAACAACCTGTCACTACCCGAGCTACCCGGTAACCTCTCCCTGTTACCCAGTAACCTCTCCCTGTGATCCGGTATTCTCCCCCAGTGAAGAGCAAGTAAGCGAAATATCACACCATTCAACGGAACATTCTTCCCTAACCAGAGAGAGAGAATATCCCAAACTACTGAAGAAGGGCCCTGTGCCCGAAATCGTGATCTAGCAATAAGGATTACCTACAGTAAAATCCTAATCTTCCTTTCAAAGGATAACAAGTCCATAGTAAGGCATATGGAAAATAATCTTAAGAAAATAATAAGCGCACAACTAGTCATCACTTTCAATGAAGTGTACATAAGAGAAAATCTCCTGCCCATATACAGTATACCTTTAATATATACGAGCATATAGCATTCATGAACTTCTTAACCTTCTTCTGGAAAGAGACAACGGAAGAGGCGTAATTGAAATGACAATACAAGAACCGATGGAATGGGTGAGAGAAGAAATGAAAGAGGAGAGAGTGTGTGAATGTGTGTCATGTTCCTTAAAATATATACTGTGTTTTTAGTTCCCGCCTCCGTTTACCTTTCCGTCAATTTTATCTTGAGTTTTTTTTAAATCTTTTGGTTCATATATATATGAAACTTGCCACGAATCGCGGTAAACGCAGTAAGTCCTTCACTAAAACATTTTATTACGTTACAAAGAGCGAAGACAAAATATTTTATATACATTTTGAATTTTGTTCTCTTGCCTTCCCGTGCATCTTGGAGAATTTAATTAAAATTATGTTGGTCAACCTTCGTTTTAAATACCTGCGGAGAGCTATTCATGAGAAGCTTAGCCTAAAGGTCTAACCCAGACTTTTTTTTTTTTACCAAAACCAAAGAAAAGCCATCACTGTAGAGAGATAATGAAAAATACTGAAAAAATGCATTTGTGAACGAATATTGTTCTGTGGTAGACGATTATAAATACCTGCAAATGATGTATTTGTCTCGAACGACGCAACGAAGATTTAAAAGCGTGAGTAGGCAAAGTGCCTTCACGTGCAGGGGCCGGAGCTTAGCAATGACGTCATGTCGTCTTGTTAGGGTCGTTGGGGACCAAAGGGAGTGTGAAGGCTGCGTCATGTCATTCCAACTCTGAGGATATTCTGTGGATGTGTACAAACTTAGTAGACTAAAACTTTGGATGAACCAGGAAAACTAACCGTTACCCTTGCAACAGTCACAATAAACAGAGAATGTCTTGTCCAGCTGCCGTCAGAACTCCTTGACTACCTGAAGATTTTCAGTTAAAATTTCACTGTTTCATCAGGCTGAGGGAAACTGCTTCTTCACCAATAAGATTAAAGAAAGTATGGCAATAATGTATACAGGAAAAATATATGTAAACATAATAGAGTACCTTTAAATGTATCTGCCTCCGGGCTCTACCCCAACTTTGACTATTTTCTAATAATCTTCACTGCCTCCCAGCATACTTTCTTATGGACTCTTTGACTTGCGCAATGTTGTTCATTAACATCTTGAAGACCACTTTGCCAGTGAAAAATTGTGTGATATTCAAGAACTATCTGTTGCATATGACTGTGCTCTCCTTTAGATATATCTATGGATATATAATGGTTCTTGTACTTCCAGTTAAGAACCACTGTGAGTTTATACCTAAATCTCCCCTTTCAGCCCACAATCCTCCTCTATAGCCACTCAGTGATGCCTATAAACTGACACCTCCGATAGTACTGTCAGGCCTCATTCTATTCCCATCTTTTTTACTACTCTTCCTACATTCTCATAACCTCAATCTTAACAACATTCACCTGTTGTTGTTTTTTTTTTTTAGTCCCTTCCACCCTTCTCCATGTGTCACCACCAATCTCGGTCATATTTTTTCACTGTCCCCGAGAAACACTGCGCTATTAAAAAATGATAATAAAAATAGATAGAAAAAATGTGTCTCCCTTCCCCATCTTTAATATACGCCTCATTAATATTCCCCTCTCCATCACCCTTGCCTCCATGCCTTTCCCAAGTTCATCAGCTGTATTTCAAAATAATCTATGTTGTAAAATGAGATTACACATATTAAGGAAAAACATTTTTCTCATCACGACGATCCTCCTGATGCATAAACTAAGGATAAGCATCAACATTAAAAATAAAACATACACATCTTCTATCTTGATCTCTGAACTCAAACAAAGAAGATGAAATAAATCTGAATATTCATCTAGATACTGACAACCTGAGGGCATCCAAAGGTCGAATAAGAACTACCATCAAGCCATGGTAACATACATAAATTTCCGATAGAGGACAAAAAAGTTGCAAAATACAAATTCTTCTACACTTTTCATCTAACGTTAATACCTATCCATACTGAATAGTTCGTTTACTTAACCAGTGTAACAGTTATGCGTGATATGTAAATATATTGTTCATATATATACTCGTTCATATACACGTTGGGTGCCAAATATTATGCTGGTTTAATGGCAAGCTCTGATGGAGAGAATTTGTTCATTTAGAAATGAATGTTGGAAGCCAATAATATGATAGGGCTCACTCTAAGTGAGAGAAAAGTGGGGAAGGGAAGAGATGACAAGGGAGGTGACGACTGTGCGTTTCAAGTCGTGTCCCAACTTGGTTTGCTTGCGGGAGAGGGGGGACGAGGTGAGCAAGCAATGGAGTCCGCAAGCCAGGCTCACAGTGTGATGCTCCGAGGCGATATGAATTTTCGACATTCCGTCCGGATTTCATATACACGGGTCAGGTCATAACCCGTGCTCCTTATTGGCGAGAGGTCAAATTCGATGCCCCGGGAAGTCGGACGCAAAACATTTTCATGCTGAGTCACCAATTATGGGGTGTGGGTTTTAAAGAAAAAATCCAGTGTTCATCATCATGTGGTCAGGTAAGGCTTTGGCTGAGTCATCCCTGAAAGGTTTTGTCCTACCCGTGGGCCTCAAGGAATCTTTGCTCGATCCGACGCAACCAGGTGGGGCAAACCTGTCCCATGGAAACTCTTTGCAGGTCAGCAAGGTCGTGGGACGGGCCAGTACTGTATAAGAGGTGAGGAGAAGGAAAAGAAAGTTCTATTAAATCTAAAACGAACACTAGTATAAGAATTTATGGCGTAGGAAAACTTCGCACTCGCATTACCAAAGGAGTTCAGAAAAAAAGAGAGTAGAAATACTGGAAACTATTTTCTGGTACACAGCTTAAAACTTTCAACTCTTTAAAGATACAGATGGTCACCATATGAAAACAAACCTATGAGACTGATCAATCGTGGCGCACACTTTAAAACAAAAATGAACATAGGAGAAAATGTTGGTAGGTTTTCTATAGACATTTTCTCCTATGTTCATTTTTATCAATGTAAAAAGATCAGTTTTTATTTCCATGTACTTGAGAGCTTACAGGGTTTCAGATCCTGAATTTTTTTATGACAAAATTAGAATTATCCGGAATATTGGGGAAAAGTTAAATATCCTACTCATATTCTTAATCAATGTCACAATACTGCCAAGAAACGTTTTTACAAAGCATACGATCAAGAACAAGAAAACCATAAACAAATTAATACACTTGTTCATCCTTCTCATGAAAACTTTCTTAGTATTGTCAACTTACTCAAGAAATTGGATATCAAAGTAGCTTTTAAATATGACCACACCATTTAGAAAACTTTAATTAAGAACAACCCGCCTAACAACAACTATATTGTCTATAAGATTCCATGCCAAGATTGTAACAAATTTTATATTGCATAAACTGGGAAAAATTTGGAGACAAGGATTTCCCAACATATATATAGTGTGAGATCTGCCCAGGAAAATAATGCATTATTTCAACACAAAGCATTATACAACCATCATATTGACTGGTCTAATGCAACAATTTTAGCCAAAGGAAAGAACGTACACGAAAGAAATGTAATAGAATATTAGGCACTTTTGATCAGAATATAGACTTAAATGTGATAAATTGGTAACCCAAATAGTGACCAAGATATTTTCGCCAGATTGATGGAGGTAAGGTCTACCCCCCCCCCCCACCGCATTGTATTGTCTCCCCCTTCCCCCTGCGGTTGCTACCTGATACGAAAGTACTTACTGTGGTTGTTAAAATGTATCTCTAATCACTGGGACCCATTCAGTGTTGTACAAATACTTTCCTGCGTTTGTATGCTTCCAATTGTACTATCATAGTGGAGATGGGTTGAACGCAAAATTTCATGTATGTGTATGTACTCGAGCATACAAATATATATAAGGAATATTGCGCTTGACATATATCTCTCTTGGTAGCGTAGTTGGTAAGTCACTGCGTCACTTGTCATGTGATAGCTGAGTTCGAGTCCTCGGCAGTACCACATTTCAATTTCTGGTTGTGGCCTCCATTGGGTCTCGCGATGTTGATGGCTTAGAATGAAAGTGCATTGTGGTTGTTAAAATGTATCTCTAATCACTGGGACCTACTCAGTGTTGTACAAATACTTCCCCGCGTTTGTATACTTCCAATTGTATTATCATAGTGAAGATGGGTTGAAAGCAAAATTTCATGTATGTGTATGTACTCGAGCATACAAATATATAAGGAATATTGCGCTTGACTTATATCTCTCTTGATAGCGTAGTTGGTAAGTCACTGCGTCATTTGTCATGTGATAGCTGAGTTCGAGTCCTCGGCAGTACCACATTTCAATTTCTGGTTGTGGCCTCCATTGGGTCTCGCGATGTTGATGGCTTAGAAAGAAAGTGCATTGTGGTTGTTAAAATGTATCTCTAATCACTGGGACCTACTCAGTGTTGTACAAATACTTTCCCGCGTTTGTATACTTCCAATTGTACTATCATAGTTGAGATGGGTTGAACGCAAAATTTCATGTATGTGTATGTACTCGAGCATACAAATATATATAAGGAATATTGCGTTTGACTTATATCTCTCTTGATAGCGTAGTTAGTAAGTCACTGCGTCACTTGTCATGTGATAGCTGAGTTCGAGTCCTCGGCAGTACCACATTTCAATTTCTGGTTGTGGCCTCCATTGGGTCTCGCGATGTTGATGGCTTAGAATGAAAGTGCATTGTGGTTGTTAAAATGTATCTCTAATCACTGGGACCCATTCAGTATTGTACAAATACTTTCCCGCGTTTGTATACTTCCAATTGTACTATCATAGTGGAGATGGGTTGAACGCAAAATTTCATGTATGTGTATGTACTCGAGCATACAAATGTATATAAGGAATATTGCGCTTGACTTATATCTCTCTTGATAGCGTAGTTGGTAAGTCACTGCGTCACTTATCATGTGACAGCTGAGTTCGAGTCCTCGACAGTACCACATTTCAATTTCCTGTTGTGGCCTCCATTGGGTCTCGCGATGTTGATGGCTTAGGATGAAAGTGCATTGTGGTTGTTAAAATGTATCTCTAATCACTGGGACCTATTCAGTGTTGTACAAATACTTTCCCGCGTTTGTATACTTCCAATTGTACTATCATAGTTGAGATGGGTTGAACGCAAAATTTCATGTATGTGTATGTACTCGAGCATACAAATATATATATATAAGGAATATTGCGCTTGACTTATATCTCTCTTGATAGCGTAGTTGGTAAGTCACTGCGTCACTTGTAATGTAACAGCTGAGTTCGAGTCCTCGACAGTATCACATTTCAATTTCTGGTTGTGGCCTCCATTGGGTCTCGCGATGTTGATGGCTTAGAATGAAAGTGCATTGTGGTTGTTAAAATGTATCTCTAATCACTGGGACCCATTCAGTGTTGTACAAATACTTTCCCGCGTTTGTATACTTCCAATTGTACTATCATAGTGGAGATGGGTTGAACGCAAAATTTCATGTATGTGTATGTACTCGAGCATACAAATATATATAAGGAATATTGCGCTTGACTTATATCTCTCTTGATAGCGTAGTTGGTAAGTCACTGCGTCACTTATCATGTGACAGCTGAGTTCGAGTCCTCGACAGTACCACATTTCAATTTCCTGTTGTGGCCTCCATTGGGTCTCGCGATGTTGATGGCTTAGGATGAAAGTGCATTGTGGTTGTTAAAATGTATCTCTAATCACTGGGACCTATTCAGTGTTGTACAAATACTTTCCCGCGTTTGTATACTTCCAATTGTATTATCATAGTGGAGATGGGTTGAACGCAAAATTTCATGAATGGAATATTGCGCTTGACTTATATCTCTCTTGATAGCGTAGTTGGTAAGTCACTGCGTCACTTGTCATGTGATAGCTGAGTTCGAGTCCTCGACAGTACCACCTTTAAATTTCTTGTTGTGGCCTTCATTGGGTCTCGCGATGTTGATGGCTTAGAATGAAAGTGCATTGTGGTTGTTAAAATGTATCTCTAATCACTGCTACCCATTCAATAATGTTGTACATATATATATATATATATATATATATATATATATATATATATATATATATATATATGTAATGGTGAATTACACATACGCATACACACATACACACGCACAATGGGGAGAGGACAAGAGCAAGGTCAAAAGAGATGGAATGGAAAGTTTATAGAAATACACACAGATTGATGAGAGAGGAAGGGACACGTAAGACTGAAAAAAGTTGTTGATATGAAGTGACGAACGCGTGTCTATACGAATAACAAAAATAGAAATTGAGGTTCCTGGAGTAATAAAAGAGATAACACAAATAGTAACAAGTGAGTCAAGAACGCAAACACAATAAAGATATAGATGCAGATGACTTTGAAAGTATATGGAAAAGCGTGAAATAAGAAAACCAATTTAAAAGCTCAAGGAAATAGATACAAAGAGGATAAGCAATAAGAGGATCACCAAAAGAGAACTTCGAAAAGCAGAGAATAAGATAAAATATAAATGAATAAAAGAAAATGAATGCAACGAGGCGAGAGATTAGAGAAATATGAGAAAGGGATAGAAATAAAAGACATCTTCGAATACAGGCAGAGGGACTAAAACCACAAGGACAGAAGGTAAAAAGAAAACTGAAAAGAGCATCAGAAAACAAGGTGGAATGAATGAATGAATAAGTTTATTAATGAATACATAAATGAATACGTGAATAAATAGAAGATGAAGATCCTACGCCAGGAGGCACTGAGTAGCTGCGGTCGAAGCCGTCAACTTTCCCCTATACATTTGGGCTGTTAGGGCAGACAACCGTCACTGCTGGAAATCAGAGAGAAGCACGAGACCAACACACTTTTGACTATTCCACCAGCGCACAAAATAAACAAATAAATAAATTAATTAAAAAAATAAACAAGTAGATAAATAGATAAACAAATGCATTGAAAAACAACGAATAAATAAATCAATAAATAGATGAAAGAGAAATTAGTCAAATGCTATCAGGGAGATCGACGACGGGGGCAATAGCATCGTCCTCTGCTGCTGTTTCCGGCGGTACGTGGCAATGGTCCCAGACTCCAGAAGTTGTGGATGTGCTGCAATTTACAAGTTCGGAAGCGCGGCCACGGCTCCGTAGACACGGCAAGCTTTATTGGACTTGGAATATGCGCGGTAAGCCCTCTTGAGGGCCGCGCGGTAGTCCAGTGGATACCATGTCGAGCTCATGAGCAACTGGTCGTGAGTTCGATTCCCGGGACCTTCTGCGTGGTTCTTGCATGGGTTCCCGACAGCCCTGGCCGGTTGGGAAAGAGACCCAGACATCGGCCTGAAAAAATTAGTGGCTTACCACGGGTACCTGCCAAAGGTTTGTTAGGTTGTACCAGATGTTTCCCAGTTCATAAGGACCTAAAAACATAAGAGTGGAGGGGGCTGCTAGAGACAATAATGCTTACACTAGGTACTTCTATGTCATAAAGTTACCTCATCTTCTCTTAAAACAACCGATAGTTTCAGCGCTCACTACATGGTTACTAAGTCTATTTCATTCGTTAACCGCTCTGTTGGAAAACCAATTCTTGCCTATTTCCTTCTTAAACCGGCGGAGGCTTCCTATGTAATCAAGGCCGCACATCCCTCCCGGTATGGAGATGAGAAATTGAAGTTGCAACTGTAAACGAAACTAGGAAGAGGAAGAACAGTCGAGAGTCTAGTTGCATATACATTGTGACCATTTAAGCACTTGCGTATGTAATATGATGCATGGAATGAAGGATATACTTATCCGTAAGGGTCGGATGAAGACAAACATTCACGGATGAAATAAAATGCTCAGCTAAAATCAAGGCATGTAAGAACATATTGTTTTGAATGTGTTTTTCTACCTTTTGTAGTTGTAAATTAATGAAATTCGTTTATAGACAAATGTTGGAACAGCGGTCTATACTTGCCAGATGTATACGAGCTTCCACGTGTGAGGATTGACATACAATTGAGGATGTTTATCCAAGCACGGCTACAATTACACAATCGAAAATACTCAAAGATGAACCAATAAAAAAAAAAATTATGACGTGCAAAATGCATTACAATACCACTTATGTAAGATTCTCTGTGTGGCAAAAAGTGAACGTTAAGTATGATACTCTTCAGAACGAGCTAGTTTGTAAGCTTACTAGAATATTCCGCCTACTTTCCACCCTTTCTCAAAGAACACTATTTCCTATTCTTAGGGACACCTCTACAGACCATCGTTACGCTGTATTTTAATATTGGAAGCTCAGAGACTCTGCGTGACACGTGGACAAAGGGCCAGGTAATATAAATTACAAAAATATAAATATAATACTTCAAAGTCCAAAAACACTACTAATATGATGGGGTGATTTACTATAACACGTAATTGCAAGGGATAAGCACCAATATAAAAATAAAACATACCCATCTCCTATCCTGATCTCTAAACTATACTAAACTAAACTAAAATAAAATGTGAATATTCATCATGGCACTGACAACCTGAGGATATCCGAAGCTCGAATAAGAATTACCATCAAGTCATGGTAACATGATATATTAATTTCCGACTAAGAACAGAAAAGTTATCGGAAAACAATAAAGGTCTCGAGTAAGTTGGAGGGTGTCAATATGTTGTCGCGGTTAATGAAGCGTGACTTCATGATAGATTTAAGACTAAGATCCGACACACACACATACACACACACACACACACACACACACACACACACACACACACACACACACACACACACACACACACACAAACACACACACACACATATAGATGCACAAACGCACAAACACAAACACACACACATACACACGCACGTACAAACACTCAAACACACACACATACAAACACACAAAACACACACACACACACACACACACACACACACACACACACACACACACACACACAAACACACACACACGCACATACAAACACACAAACACGCACACATACAGACACACACAAAAACGCACACACACGCATAAAACACAAGCACGCACAAATACGCACACAAAATCATTCTCCACATTTCTGTCTATAATTCTTTCTCTCTCTCACACACTCCGTCTTTCTCTCTCTCTCTCTCTCTCTCTCTCTCTCTCTCTATCTCTCTCTCTCTCTCTCTCTCTCTCTCACACACACACACACACACACACACACACACACACACACACACACACACACACACACACACACACACACACACACACACACACACACGACTCGGTGGCGCAGTTGGTAAAGTCCCCGACCGTCATTACGGCGGTCCGGGTTCGAATCCTACCCAGGGCTGAAATAATTTCAGTATCGCTGCGCTTCGAGTCGTTACTCCAACTCTCGTGGGCGGGGAGTTGAGTATGTGTGTGCGTGTAAGGTCACAGCATTAACCATAGATCGGTCATACGAGCTTTGAGCTCACTTCTGGGAGGGAAATAGCTGTCGATCACGAGTCCATGATGTGATCCAAGACCGTGGTGAATCACACATACACACACACACAACACACACACACACACACACACACACATTTTATTCTTCTTTCATTGAGTATCCCACTGTGTGTATATATATATATATATATATATATATATATATATATATATATATATATTATATATATATATACACATATATATAATATATATATACACATACATATATATATAATATATATATTATATATATATATATATGTGTGTGTGTGTGTGTGTTATTGTGTGTGTGTGTATGCACATAATTTAGGAACCGTCAATGAAGAATAAAAATGATTCTCGACCTGGGCAGGCTTTTTTCTTCTTCTTCTTCTTTTCTTTTTTAAGCTGAGGGGGGCTTCAGTCCTGCAGTATCTGAAGGAACCTACCTCGAGATTGTCGGGCGTATTTATTCAGCCGAGGGAAAGAGCACCTATTCAGACGATGGACGGACGTATGAACTCGCATCGTTCTGCTTCTGGGAATACTTTTGTGCCTTTTTACTGCTCCTGCTGACATCGCGATTTTCTCCTGTTAGTAGCATGACGCTGTACTCCTGGTACTGGAATGGCGCTGTTCTCGTGGTAATGCCGTGGTCTTGTTCTCTTGGTAGAGCAATGGCCTTGTTCTGCTTCTGGTGGGGCCTCTCGCCTTCTATGCTTTTGGTAACGGTATGGATATGGCGTTGTTCTGCCGGGGTAGCTTCGAGCTGTTCTGCAGGAATGGCTTTCGAGCTCTATTCCTGGAGAGGCTTCGCGGTGTTCGACTTAAGTGGCACCGAGCCATTACACACGTGATAACACTATCGCCCTTTTCTCACTTTGGGTCGGGCTTCGCGTTCCTTTCCTTAAGTGCCTCCGCTTTACTTCTTTCCCAGTTGTACGTATCTCTGAGATCAAGAGATCCTTGTGCTGACGAAACTTTCAGAGGGATAGTTTTTATTATTATTATCATTGCTATTCGGGCCTTCACTTTAAGACGAGGGGGGAAAGAGACAAGAGGGGTGGTGATGGGCAAGTAACTCCGTCTTTTCAACGCCGATTTCCCCTTGAGAAATACATTTCATAACTCTTGTCTCCGTTTTTTCCACCCCTCGTTTTCTTCATCCGAGCCGTCAAGTTAGACCCAAGCGAGTGAGAGAGAAAGCGATAGAGAAAGAACAGCCGCGGGCACACTCGAAGTCGGCCCTTGGCACGGTCGAAGCGAAGTGGGCCCCTGTTCTCACTCGGTCGAACCCAGCGTCTCCCTCGTTAGAACAGCCTTCACCCCAACTACACCGCGAGCGTATTCAAAGAACAACCACAGCTGGAAAGAAGAAGAGTGATAGAGAGAGAAATAGAAGAAAAGAGTAATAGAAAAGGGCTGCGGCCACATCTTCAGTCAGCTCGGACCCCGGATACGATGACGAGGGCCCGGTTTGCATCGTCCCTGATGCAAACTCAGTCATCATAACCACGTTCCGAATTGCCCAAAGACACAACCACAACCAGAAATACGAAGAGAGAGAGAGAGAGAGAGAGAGAGAGAGAGAGAGAGAGAGAGAGAGAGAGAGAGAGAGAGAGAGAGAGAGAGAGAGAGAAATGGGTCTTACCTGACATCTGCGTCGCCGCTAGGACCTCTGTACTACGTGTGTTGAACCAAAAGAAAAAATGCCCCTCCTTGTCGTTGGGCTCTTTCTGGTTCATATACTATTAATACGGTACAAGAAGACAGCAAATTAGACAATACTGCAAACTGCGCTAACAACGTCGAACAAATTTAGGAACACTTTTAACAGATTTTTTACTCTTCTTCGTAGTTATCTGCGTTGTAGTGTCCTTTCCTTTCTTCTTTGCGACTGCCGTTTTAGTTCCTGCGCTCGGTGATTCTTCTACATTGGCGCATAAGCAGGAGCAGTAGTTTTCAAGACAACAATTATCCTCTGTGGGAGAGCCGAGTCTAGAGGCTGCGGTCAGGGAAGCAAGGGTAGCGGTCGCTACGAGTTCTGCCATCTCAACCACAACAGGCTCAGAGGCGGCGTACCACCTGGCACCCTCTGTCTTGTCCTGGAACTCTGTTTCTATCTTTGCCTTGAGCCTGTTTCCTTTCCTTTATGTGTGTGTGTAGACGTATGTGCATATATATATATATATATATATATATATATATATATATATATATATATATATATATATATATACACACATACATATACCAAGGCTTTTTCCCCCTTACAAGGGAGGTAGCCAAAAAGGAAAAGGCATAAAATCATTCCCACCCATTCCATCCCTGAATACACTCCACACCCCTCCACCCTCCCTCTTATCTTAGCACCTCCTGGATGACGGGTCATCCCTGCACCTTGTCCACTCCCCTGGGTCTGAAGCAGTGTCGCAAGACACAGCACATCCACAGCAAGGCCGCTTCATTAAATCGGCGACACCCCTCTCCGTCCCCCCATGCATAAAAAGAGAAGACGGGGAGAAATCCCTTCGGGCTGTGTCAAATTTTGCTCACACATACTACCTCACCCCCCATCACCCCGCCCATTCCACCTCATGCATCACAACATCATCCATTTACAACCATTCTCCATTTACCCGTCTTCTGTCCTCTCCCGTCCTTCCTCAACAGACATTCCCCTCTTCCCCAAAGCCCCCTTCACCCCATCCATCCACCTCATCCTAGGACGTCCCCTCATGTTCACTCCCTCCACATCTACCTTCCACACCTCTTTTACTAGTCTTTCTTCACTCATTCTTTCCATGTGTCCAAACCATCCTAATACTCTTTCATCAACCCTATCTCCCAACTCCCTTTCCACCCCCGTTCTCCTCCTCACCTCCTCATTTCTCACTCTATCAAGCCTAGTAACCCCCATCATACTTCTCAGACACCTCATCTCAAACACATTCAAACTCCTTCTCTCTTCCTCTCTTATGTTCCATGTTTCTGCCCCATACAGTGTTGTTGGCA
>NC_134778.1:84818938-84823938 GCF_046742065.1 Oratosquilla oratoria
ACAACATCAGTATAGCGTCAAGAGTGGGCAAATTTCTAATACATTATTTATTCACCCAAGTGTGAATTTCTAATGCATTATTTATTCACCCAATCATTACATAAATTGGGAGGGTGCTAAACAAATTGTTAAAAATAAGTGATATTTGACTAGAAATATAATAGAATACAGTCTGATCAAAGAATCATTTGTCAATAACTTAATTATAAGTCATGGTATGTACAAACTGGACAATTTTATTGTGAAAAAGGTAGTGGCCCAAACGTCCATGGCCGCGAACGGGTCAGGTCGACAATAGAGCCTCACAACCTTTCCCGGTTCCCTTCCTGACCTTATACTCTGTGTACATATTATTGTGTCCTTTTTAATTTCTATGTACCCTGAGGATGTCTGAATAGACGAAAGCGCTTGATCATCAGTTTATCTTTTTCCTTGATGGTTTTTCCGCATATTTAGAATCACGAGTATATGTGATTTCTCATGCATACATATATTTTACATGTACATATGCTTATGCATATACAGTACATCCACATTACATATATGTGCACAAATACACGCATACATATATACAGTGCATATTTACATTTAGAAATAAAAATATATACATACACATATACGAAGGTAAATAAAAAAGTTCGAGGATTTTTTCCAAAAAGTGTGCATTTAACTGAAGTGAGCAAACATAAAGCGTTTATTTTTCAAAGTAGGTACCACCCTGTTACCAACCTACTCAATATGCTTCTGAAGACGATGTTTCCACTCATTTTTACCTCCTCTGAAGAGCTCAGCAATCCTCTCTCGTAACAACGTGTTTACAACATTTTTAGCTTCTTCCATGTCTTCAAAGAGGACGCATTTAAGTGATTCCTTGAGCTTTGGAAAGATGAAGAAGTCTGATGGGGCCAGATTTGGACTGTAAGGCGGGTAAGGTAACACTTCCCATCGGAACCCTCGAATCACATCATTCGCATCTCTCGCATAATGTGCTGGTGCATTGTTATAGTGAAAGGAGATTTGACCATGTAACTTTACCAGTTCCACCCTCATTTTTTTTACACTCCTTCATAGTAAGGTCCACCAACAGTTCTTATTCCGTCAAGGATATCTACATGTATCACTCTTTCTGAATCCCAAAAAATGGTGGCTTTCACTTTCTGAACTGACTTTTCATATTTTAATTTGATTGGTCTAAATGACCCACGTGGACTGCATTTTACTTTCAGGATCATGCTGGTAGATCCATGTCTCATCCCTCGCAATAATTCAACTCACCAACAGCTCTTTATCGGCCTCAATTTTACTAGGAATCGCAAATGAAAGATAACTTGGAAGAATCAGCTGGATTGGGCACAACTCTTTTGGGACTCATCCCACAGAAAGTTTGCCGAGTCCTAGACCTTTATGCAAAACTGAATTTGCTGAGCCATGTGATATTACCTTGGCCAAAGCTATTTGATTAACTGTTATTATTCTATCCTCTTCAATCAGATTTCTGATAGCATCAATCATGTCATCATTTTTCGATATTCTTGGTCTCCCGGTCTAAGGATCATCTTTCAGGTCTTCCCTGCCTTCTCGGAATCGCTGAATCCACTTGTAGACGATTTTTTTTTTTTTTTTTTTTTAGCTTAAACACCATAAACTCTCTGCAAAGCCTCAATAATCTGCATCTTCTTCCATTCGATTTTTGCCAAGAATTTATTATTTGCTCTTATCTCAAAACTGTTAATTCTCATGACCCAAGAAAACAACTTCAAGAAAATTCTCATCTTATAGTTGTCACTACATAATTGATTGCAAGTAACTTATAGCGAGCTAAGGCTTCAGTGTCGCGTGCTAAAAGATGCTGTAAATGACGCAAAGAGCTAATGATTTAGTGAATTCAGTGACGCGTGCTAACATTAACGCATCTTGTCCTCACCTGTTCGCGTTGAAGCTGGCAGCATTCCATTATTTTTTTTCTTTTCTCTACATATACATACATGTGTGTGTGTGTGTGTGTGTGTGTGTGTGTGTGTGTGTGTGTGTGTGTGTGTGTGTGTGTGTGTGTGTGTGTGTGTGTGTGTGTGTGTGTGTGTGTGCGTGTGCGTTTTTGCACCTAGTTCCATTCACCCCTATGTAGTATACAAGCACCTACGCTCACATATTCCGTTTCTTTTTCTACGTCTGTTATACCTATTTTTAAATTAGTTTATGCATTTATCTCGGGTTTTATCATTTTCTAGGCTTTTCCTGCAGTTGGCATGTGTGTCTGGAAAATTGGGTTCTTGATATCTCTCAGACATGTGGTCCTGTTACTCTAAACTCGTGGTGCCCTGCCGGCCAAAAGCAAGAGATCGTTTCATCGATTTTTGTCCATTCCCTTCAATGATTGCAAAAACCGCTGTCATGGTTCGTCTTCTGCTTCGAGTCATCCTTCGCTCGATTCATTTACAAAGCCAAGAACCAATTCATTTCCTTCTCTTGTATTCTTGATGTTATTTCACTCTTATTTCTTCCTATTTCACCTTTACATTTCGTCTTTGTACTTCTGATAATGTATTCTTTTGATCTTACTATTCCTTTCTCTATGAGATGACCACACCGCCCCAGTAGATTCTAATGCAGGTCTAATTAGGTGTCATTTTTTATTTATTTATTTATTTATTTTTGTTATATGTTTGTTGGGTGACATGTTCACCGTGATTAACACATCCTTTTTTTATTTTATTTTTTTTCATTTTCCATTGATTATATTTATAGTGTTTTAAATAATTCTCCACTTTCTCTACTTTGATAAAGATATATAGATATATAGATAGATAGATAGATAGAGAGAGATAGAGAAAGAAAGAGACATAGAGAGAGACAGAAAGATACAGTAGAGAGATAGTGAGAGGAGAGAGATACAGACAAACAGATAGACAGACAGACAGACAGACTGAGAGAAAGAGAGAGAGAGAGAGAGAGAGAGGGGGGGGAGTTGAGACTGAAAGGACAGAATTTGACCAGTGTGGTACAAGTTAGTGTTGGAGAGTTGTTGGAGGTCGACAAAGGAGACAAAGGGCAAAAGGGGGATGGGGGTGGCGGTGGCGAAGAGAGGAAGCAGCAAAGTGTTGGAGAAAGTGTTAAACTCTTCAACTCCTATTCACGATCCATTCTCTTGTCCTCGCGCCCTTCATAGGGTTTCATTCCGAAGGAAACCCCCAAGCAACGAAGGAGTTAAAACTAGTTCACCATTTTCACAACAAGTGGCGATTTGTGAATTTATTTTGGGTAAAAGTAAGGTGATGAGATGTACAAGGGGTGAAAGTGGCAGTAGACTGGAAGTGAACATTAAGGGAGAGCGACTGGAGGAAGTGGATAGTTTTAGATACTTGGGTGCAAGTGTAGCAGGAAAAGGTGGAGTGAAAGTGGAGGTAGAATGTAGATTGAGAGAAGCGAGTAAATGCCTTGGTGGATTAAAGAGTGTAATGAGGAATAGACATTTGGGAATGGATGCGAAGAGGAGACTGTATGAAGGAGTGATTGTGCCAACAGCACTGTATGGGGCAGAAACGTGGAACATAAGAGAAGAAGAGAGAAGGAGTTTGAATGTGTTTGAGATGAGGTGTCTGAGAAGTATGGTGGGGGTTACTAGGCTGGATAGAGTGAGAAATGAGGAGGTGAGAAGGAGAACAGGGGTGAAAAAGGATTTGGGAGATAGGGTTGATGAAAGAATATTAGGATGGTTTGGACACGTGGAAAGAATGAGTGAAGAAAGACTAGTAAAAGAGGTATGGAAGGCAGATGTGGAGGGAGTGAACATGAGGGGACGTCCTAGGATGAGGTGGATGGATGGGGTGAGGGGGGCTTTGGGGAGGAGGGGAATGTCTGTTGAGGAAGGAAGGGAGAGGACGGAAGACAGAGGTGAGTGGAGAATGATTGTATATGGATGATGTTGTGATTGCATGAGGAGGAATGGGCGGGGGGTGGGGGGTGGGGTAGTATGTGTGAGTAAATTTTGACGCAGCCCGAAGGGATTTCTCCCCGTCCTCTCCTTATATGCAAGGGGGACGGAGAGGGGGGGTCGCCGATTAAATGAAGCGGCCTTGCTGTGGATGTGCTGTGTCTTGCGACACTGCTTCTGACCCAGGGCGGTGGGCAGGGTGCAGGGATGACCCGTCATCCAGGAGGTGCTCAGATGAGAGGGAGGGTGGGAGGGGTGTGGAGTGTATTTAGGGATGAAATGGGTGGGAGTGTTTTTATGCCTTTCCCTTTTTGGCTACCTCCCTTGGAAGGGGGAAAAAGCCTTGGTATATGTATGTATGTATTTTGAGAGAGAGAGAGAGAGAGAGAGAGGGAGAGAGAGGGAGAGAGAGAGCAGACGAGGGAACGTGTAGGGGATATATTCCTCTAGGAAGAGATTGCCTGATAGAAAGCTAGACAAAGGATACGATATCTAGTCGGGATAAGAGGATGAAGGAGGGAGGGAGGGAAATGAAGAAGGAGACCAAAATAAATCTCGGGTAGAGAGGAATAAAGGATAATCAGATGATAAAGGCCCTCAGACCACAATACCGGGTGACAATACCACCGTACAAATTGCAAGCGAGGACAAGAAGAAGGAGGACGAGGAGAGGAAGTAGGTTGAGATGGAGATGGAGGTAGAGGTGGAGGTATAGATGGAGGTGGGTGAGGAGGAGGTGGAGGAAGAGGAGGAGTAGATTGAGTTAGAAATAAAGGTAGAGTTGGGGGTGAATGTGGGAGTGGATGAGGAGGTGGAGATAGAGGTAGATGAGGAGGTGAATAAAGTGGAGTAGGTGGAGGAAGAGGAGGAGGTGGATATAGAGGTGGATGAGGAGGCGAATAAAGTGGAGTAGGTGGAGAAAGAGTAGAGGAGGCAGAGGAGGAGGAGGAGGAGGAGGAGGAGGAGGAGGACGATGATTCGGGACTTGTAATGATGCACTCAGCGCAAAATTGCGGCACCACTAAAGCTGTAAAACTGCTGCCGGCGGCGAAATATTAAAAAAATTCTT
>NC_134778.1:84828938-84831438 GCF_046742065.1 Oratosquilla oratoria
TGTGGTGTTGTAATGTGTACTATGGTGTGGGATAATTTGGAGTAGTGCACAGTGGTGTAGAGTGGTGTTGGATGATTTGAAATTGTTTAGAATTGTGTGGAATAGTGCGGCGTGGATATAGCGTAGTGTTGTGTTGCGTGGTGAGGTGTGGTGTGCAGTGTGGTGTGGAATATTGCACCGTGGCGTGGAGTATAAGACATCAGCAAGAACTGTGAAACTTCAAAAGTATTGTACGAGTGTTTTCAGAGTTGAAATATACGAGAGGACTGTAATTACATAGATAAATCTGTGTTTGTATTTGTGTTGACAAGGAGCCAATGCAAGAGTTACAACTTTGTTTTTAGAGTTACAAACGTAATTATGTAGCTTTCCATTCCTTCTCTTCTATGTTGAAGTCTTTGTTTATTATATTTGTGCATGCGCTAGGAGGCGGGACTTAAACGTGACGTCATGTCGCCTTGTCCAGACATCTAAAGACGACATACAGGCGCTAGAGCTTCGGTGACAGAATACGTAGGTTTTACTAAAGACTTCGTTTCATTACTTATAGCAAAATATCTCGCAATTTTTTTTTCTTCTCCTGAGAGCTAAAAAGTATGTAAAATGGACAAAGCCTATCCATGCTCAGGAAGGCGTTGCTTATTGGGCCTCTAACCATCAAAGTCTGAGGATACTATTCTGTGTATTGTAAGAACATGTTTGCTTCAAAACATCCTCCTCCAGTCTGAATGGACACTATTTCTCTTCACTCTGACACTTCACTGAATTAATTCTCTCTTTTCATAAAATAACACAATCAACTGAAGGTCTTAGTCGTGATGGGTTTGTAACAAAATAAACGGAAATCATGTCGATGTTCCTGAAGAGATCCTCATCTTCTCGAAGACAAGTGTCCGCTTATTAGAGTTTCCTCTAGGTAGCCATGGTCCTGCAAAAACTTTCTATTACCCTTATTCTGACCAGAGGTGGATGGTGAGATGTTAGTGATGAACGCTCAGGTCATCTTCTTGTGCTTATTTAAGAAGAGGAACGCTGACAGCGGCTGACTGAGGACTGGTGTTCCTGTGTTGACTGACGTCAGTAGGGTGTTGGTCTTCTCAGAGGATCTCCGCGGTGTCTAACTTACAAAATTTGAAAAATTATTCAGAACCATTACTTTTCCCTCCCCCACCTTTTTTTTTTCTTTTTTGCGCAACATCACAACAAAAAGAAAAAAAATACAATAAAAACACAATGAAGCAGCTCTAACGGCAACAGACAAAAATTAATAACTTTCTCCAACGCTTTACTTAAGCCCATATAAAAACATATACATAGCGTTTCCATCTATTCCCCTCTTAAACTCCATATTCAACTCAATGATTCCCTTTAAAAATTATGCATGCAACTCATAGAAGCTAAAAATGCTTGATACGATATTGTTCTAAGAAATTCAAACACAGATTTCCCATGTTTATCCTTCCATTATCCACCCTTGTGAAAAGACCGCAGGAAACGTATCGCTCGAGAATTTTGCATATCTTGTTCAAAGTTACTCCAATCACTGCAAAGGGTTTTATCTCGCTCCTTATTTTCTTATTCAAGAACCAATCTATTAAGCTTGCGTCCATTCCTTTCCCGAAATATTCTTGAAATATTTTATTATTAGTTACTTCCAGTCTAATATGGCTGCCAGGTCATTTTATTCATATACGTATATATATATATATATATATATATATATATATATATATATATATATATATATGATATATATACATATTTTGCAAACGGCTGCTATCTCCGATAGATTTGGTAAACCTTGTGGCAAGTATATCTTATTGAAACTGGAGAGGTTTTACATATTATGCGTAATCCTTTGGGTTACATTGACTTATACATTATACATGCCCTGCTACCTACCAAGCGATTAGAGAAATGATAATAATAACAATAATGATAATGAGAGGGCAAAAGGTTAAAATTATTTCCTTTCTCTTTTCGTATCTTCATGATTTTTTCTTTTCTTTTTAATGTATAACCTTCCCCGTGCAGTTCTGGTGTAGTCGGAAGCGTGTAGCTCTCGCATTCGCTTAGGTGTGAGTTCGAATCCCGCACTTTTCCCTGAGTCCCAACAGTAACTGTTACCTGCCACAACAGTCCAAGCGCATAGGGCAAAGGTGACGGCTTAGGTCATGGCTACTCAGTGCCTCCTGGCGTAGGCTACTCACCTTCTATTGTATATTCAGTATATTTGTTGATCTTTGTACCGTAAGGAGGATATCATACTGCAAACGCTCTCCTTCGCCCATTTTGAATTCTATACTGGACCAAACGCTTTCTTCCCCCAAGGAACCTTTCATCATTGAAGTGTAATAATGAATTTCCTTCCACAAGTTTCTCAAGAGTATTCGTTCCGTTAATTAATGCCCCAACTCGTTCATTTTCCTTCACTTCTTTATTGATGTTCAATGTATTCCCTGGCGCAAACGTAGTCAATATATGAACTTATTACCATATC
>NC_134778.1:84836438-84838938 GCF_046742065.1 Oratosquilla oratoria
GTGTGTGTGTGTGTGTGTGTGTGTGTGTGTGTGTGTGTGTGTGTGTGTGTGTGTGTGTGTGTGTGTGTGTGCTCGTGCGTATTTCCGTGTGTGGCGGGTAGGAGTGCGTGTGCGCGCGTGTGTGTATGGATTTACCTAAAAGTATTTACCTAATTGTAAAATGTGAAGTTGAAGCTGTGCTTACGGGATCTAGCTCCTGTATCTCCATTTTCCTTTGATTAATTTACGATATCCGCCTGACCTGGTTCTTCTAATTTCTTCCAAACCTTGACTAGTGTATGTGGAAAGCTATACTTCCTAATGTCTTTCAATGAGTCTGACTTATTCAGTCTTTTTTTATTTATTCTTTTGTCACATGCAAACTGATCCCCTCCTCTGTACAGTTTTCAACTCTTTATTCTTTCTAAAGATAGCTATCATATCGTCCTTATCTCTTCGTTTTTTTTATATGGGCAATTCCAGTCTCTGTTATCTCTCTTTTTGTCTTTCCACCCAAGTCTGGGATCATTCAAGTTCCTACTGTTTGAATTCTCAATTTCCCCTTATCTTTTTTTTTTAACATTGGAATGGTGGAGACTGGAAGAGACCATAAGGCCTATACAAGGCAGTTCCATGTCCATTACCACATATCATTCCCATCCATAAAGTTATCTATCTCTAAACAGCTAATAGTTTCAGCGATTGCTGCATGGTTACTAAGCCTATCTCATTCTTGATCCTAAAATTGATCAATTTAAATCCAGTACTACGAGTCCTGCCCTGATGTCTTAATATGGTGACCTTGTCTCAGATGGTAGCGTACTCAGAAGCGTGGTTTCGCATTCACTTAGTTGTAAGTTCGAATCCCGCATTCCTCTTCGATTTCTACCAAGTAAGAGTAATCATGTAACTATTTTTTTCAGAAGTTAAATAGAGAGGACCCATTAATCTGCAGACCTGTGTCATTCACAGTAGAAAAGCGGCGTACTGAAGATATGCATTGAGAAATTTAGCTAACCTAGTCCAGGGGTATTCACAAATTCTACAATAATAAAATCCTCATTCCAAATAGAAAATAATAAGTTATAATCAAAGTACTAGATAGAGAAACCAATTGAACTACAGACTAGTGGCACTCGCATTAATAGTAACACAGGTATTCAGATAATTTATATAAATAAAAAGATGAAATAAATACTGATAGTAGAAATTTCAGTTTCATGTGAAAATAATACCCAACAACCTAGAGAGCTATTTATAATATACTTACGGAGTCACAGCAACCACATTCCACTTACCTGCAAAAGAAGCGGATAAAAGTTATTCATTTGTTTACATAAAACATGAAATTCTAATTCCAGATGAAAGATCACCAGAAAACACAAAAAAAACTACTACTACTAATGAATGTCAAAATACATGAATTAAGATACAAACGACAAACGAGGAATTATGCATAGAATATAAAACTATTCACATATTCAAATGCATATAGAGAAGCACAATGTTTCATCAGCAGTACCTATCAACCCTTTCCTGTTATGTCCATAAACTACCTATCTATATACCTAGGGTTTTTTCTGCCTTATGAGAGAGGTAATCGGCCAAGGCACGCACACACTCTCACTCCTTCTAATCCCATCCACCACCCATTTGTTTCCTCATCTCCTCTTAGCTCCTCGTGGATGAAGAGTCATCCCTATCCCCTGCCCACCGCCCAAGTCAAAAGCAATGCAGTAAAACACAGCAGGGCCACTTCATTTACACGACGGCCATGCTGTGGATGTGCTATGTCTTGCTGCATTCTTTTTAGACAAAAAATTCTAGAGACAAATGCTTTAAACCAATCTTGTTGAGAATTGGTATGATAGAAATAAAATGGTGACGCTGTAAATAATATATCTTTATTGTGATTCCTTAGGAAAGACTTAAGAATTATGTGTATGCGTGCGAATTTATTATATGTTGCTCATTGCATTTCAGTGCAGATGCAAGATAAATTATGTACAGTTGCCAAACATTTTATGGAGTCTCCTCTTGGAATGTGGCTGAGGCAACAGCGGAGGATGCATTGTTGCTGTGTATAAAAAAATAGATTATTCTTTCGCCTTTTTCCAGTCAGCATAGAAACAGTTGCTATGCAAGTCAACCTCGCGTCAATCTCATGAATTGAAGAAAGACTAAAAAGATTTACCAACATGTTATGGAATATTACGCTGTATAAAGCATATGTACATTTAATGTGTTACCTTTAACAAGTAGTATACACACTAGTCTCATAAACCGATTATGTATATTTTCACATAAAATATTTGTTTGCTTTAAAGGTGAACACAAAGGATTATTTATCTAAGTCACATGTCCAATTGCTTTTGTTATATTCTAGTACAACATATTTTGTTCTGCAAAAAATTTTCATGTCATGCCGTTTACGTCAATTATTTTGCTTTTCTCTTCGTCTTGTACCGTTATCTTAACAACTGCAAGACGATTCTGACCAGCTGAGAGAGGCCCCAAATCT